>NW_027505659.1:0-151525 GCF_021521415.1 Bidens hawaiensis | reverse complement strand
TCATCAGACTAAGTATGTCCATGACGTTCTCAAACGCTTCAAGATGGAGGACAGCACTCCATTTGATACTCCAGTTTGCGTCAACTATAAATTGGGTGCTGATTCAGACAATGATGCAGACGTGGACCCCCACCCAATATCAGGCAATCATAGGTTCTTTAATGTACTTAACTGCTTCTAGACCTGATATTATGTTTGCAGTTTATCTTTGTGCATGCTTTCAGGCAAACCCAAAGGAATCTCACTTGAAGGGTGTGAAGAGGATATTGCGGTATCTCAAAGGGAAGCCTAAGCTGGGGTTGTGGTACACGAGAGGATGAGACTTGGAGTTGGTCGCCTACACGGATTCTGATTATGGAGGGTGCAATCAGAATCGGAAGTCAACAACAGGTGGATGTCAGTTTCTTGGAGGCAGATTAGTGTCATGGCAGTGCAAGAAGCAGACCTCAGTCACCATTTCAACCTGTGAAGCAGAATACATGGCAGCATCGAACTGCTGCTCCCAGGTTCTTTGGAATCAACAACAATTGCGCGATTATGGTCTGAATTTCACTCATACTCCTATTTGCATTGATAACACTGCTACTATCTCAGTAACTAACAATCCCGTAAAGCATAGCAAACTAAACATATTGACATCCGTCATCATTTTATACGGGATTGTGCTGAGAAGAAACTGATTGTGCTCGAAAAGGTTGATACATTAGATAATTTCGCTGACTTGTTTACTAAAGCGTTTGAAAAAAATCGTTTTCAAAACCTTGTTGAGCTAAATGGGATGATCAATCCCGAGTAACCGTGTTTTGTGTTTTTGTTTAAAAAAAAAAAAAAAAAAACATCACTATCGCTTAGAATTATGTCGGTTGCCTCAGTTTGAAGGACATATCTTCGGATATGTTTGGTCCTCATTTCTACTTGTAGACTATGAGGATAGCCGTTAACCAGATGACTGAAAGTGACCGGGGCGGTTTCTGTTCCTTGTCTGTAACTCAAGAAAGCGCATCTCCTTCTCTGCCATTCCTACTTTATTGATAGTTATAACCTATTAAGAAGGTAGGTTCAGTCCAGGACCCAAAGCACCCCCCCATATCTCGAACGTCCTTCTGAATGTCTCTTGGTTTCCCAACCTGTTGCTTCTAAAGACTGCCCTCTGTCGGTTGGATGTTGGTCCAGCCTACTACGGCGAAATAGGCACAAGGAAAGAGCAATAGGCCGGACCAGCCTACAAAAACGAAACGGTCGCTAGCTTGCTTGCATTCTATTCTATAAACGGAGCGGCTTGTCGAGTCTACGTGATGTGTTTTTATTCTTTCGCTGAAAATTAGTCGATCATACTTAGTTAGAAGGACACATACTTGTATGTGGTCGGTCCAGCTGATCCATTGGATCTTCAGGATAGCCGTTTACCTGAAAACTTCAATTTGATCGGGGCGATAAAACTTAAAATTTTTTTCGGGAGATGAAATTATTTTTCAAGTCTACTACTTCGTAAGAAGTTCCTTTACTATGTTTAACAGAAAATTGATCCAACCTTGGAAAGTGATAGATATACTGATTCTGTGTGCTTAACTAGTGAAGTTATTAGGCCTAAAAGACTTTAGAACAGTCATTGTATGTCATGGTAGCTTCTTATGGTGCGTAAAAGTAGAAGTGATACTAACTAAATCTACTCGATTTTACGTGGAAACTCCTTAAGAGTTGTGTATGTCTCCATATATATCTTTCCGAATGATAGGCAGAAAAGCGATTACCCAGTCATACACGAGCCCGTGAGTGTTCTGATTCCCGTGAAGATAGCGTGTCAAGAAACTGCAGTGATCCAGATTCGGGACTTGCAGTTGTTTACTACTCTGAAGTTGTGTAAATACTTAAAAAATAAAATATATATTTTGTTATTGAGACATTCTAGAGCTTATAATGTTCATACTTCTCAATCAAGATGTAAGAAAGAGAACGGGATGAAGAGTCTAAAGATCGAAGAGTACATACTATTTAATCAGACACTACGGGTCGAGGTCAACTCGGGGTGACTTGGAGAAAGCCAAATACGCTTTGAGAATAGATAGGAGGCATCATAATCCCTGAGTTGTTGCCCATTTAAGTTTTGAGCTTAATTGAACCTAACCCGTATCACAGAAGCGATGAAAACCATTTTAAGTTATTTACCTGCTTACAACCTGTTTCTTTATGTCATAATACAGCTGAACACGGATCTGTGTGACAGTCACTTAATTAGTATGATTCCTGTTCGGATCTTTTCTAAAACATAGTTGTCCCTGTTGAGACTGAAATTTTATCCCGTGTACTTTATTGTTAAAATTCTTTTAACTTATATAGTTGTATGATTTTATACATGGTTACTTGGTCTTGATCGTATCATTTAACTTTTTAAAGGATGTTTTAAAACTTAATTGCAAATTGTTCAAATTATAGGGGTTTGTTTTGTAAAGTTTAATATCGGTGAACTTGTGCATAACTTCGCCTGCAATAGGCAAAGTTATCCATAACTTCGCTGGCAGAACAATCAAGGGTGAATCTTATCCAGACCCATGCTATTCAGCGCCTCGTTGCAGAGAATCAGATACAGTCGTCCATGCTGATAGAACATGGCAAAATCATTGATGCTTTGAAGGAGTTCTTGGCATCTCAGGGGGAGACGAGCTGTAAGGGCGATGAGCTGAGGACTAAGAAGCGAAATGATCGAGACGATGATCCCAATGCATCGAAAGGTGCTGGTGGAGAGTTTCCAAGAACTGAACAAGCTCTTGGGACTTCCACATCTCAGGGGGAGTCAACAAGTGCAGCGGGCGGTACAGGTGATGAGGTGGTGGTCGTGGATGTTGAGGAGATGGATGATGATGTTATAGGTGATGACGATGTGTTATCGGTTGAAGAGATAGAGAAGATTGGTGCTGAGATTGTTATTGATAGTGAGATTGAAGAGGGAGAGATTGTAGAGGAGAATATTGAGCATGAGATTCCGGATGTTGATAAGGCAGATATGAGTAAAGATATGGGAAGTGATGAGACGGAATGGGAAGAGCAGCCAAGATGGAAAGAAGGCTATGCTCAGTGGTTTGTAAAAATGAAGAAACCGGCGGTCCCTACTATGTTCAAGAAAAGTTACAACATTAGAGGTTATGTTGAATCGAGAAAGGGGATTATATGCTGGATATATGATGAGCAGTTGAGGCTCTTTGTGATTAAAAGGTATGATGGGGTTCAGTATTTCAAGAGGCTGTTGAGATCGTTGAATACATTGCCTGAATGTGAAGTGAAGGACTTAGCCAGATTGGGGTTGATAAATAGATGTGATGATAACATGGCTAGAGTCATTGGGAAGATAGTTTGGAAGGAAAGTATAAAAGAGAAGAAGTTCGAGCTGTTGAAACCACAAAAGGGAAAACTTATTGAAGACAAAGATAGAGGGATGAGAGCAGATGGCAAGCCTTGGATGATTATGAAGTATAAGCCGATCCGGTGTGTAAAAGAAGTGCCGATGAAACAAATGCCCAAGGATGTGCTGAAAGATCTGAAGTGGTGGTATGTAGATTGTGAAACAGCTGAAGCAGTAATGGAGGACGAAGATGAACAAGAGCTGCTGAGAGTATATGATCCAATGCATCTAGTGAACTTGTCTCAAGCTGATCTGCAGGTGCTGAATGAGAAGAAGATATTTTATATTCCTGCTTGGAAAGACGAAGCGAAGAAATATCAAAGAGTTGTTTCGGTATGTGTACGAGAAGGAGTTCATGCTTGAAGACGAAAGATCCAAGATTGTTCAAGATTACAAGACACGTGTTTGAAGATAAAGATATGAAGCTACTGCCAAGGGGGAGTCTGTTGGTGCATGATGTCAGTAGTTCAGTATATAGTGTCTGTAATCGAGTTAGTTGGATTTGTGTTTTGTATGTAAGCGAAGTTCTCACAAGTTCGCTTGTATAGGCGAACTTGTGGAACAAGCGAAGTTAGGAACAACTTCGCCTGAACATGCCAAGCGAAGTTGTCGTCTGATATATATGTATCGTATCGGCTAGGTTAGTAATGAAGTATTGTACGAGTTTACGAGTTTGTGTAATCAGTGATTGATATCACGTGTTTCCAGTTGCAATACAACGAGTCTTTGTTTATTGTAACGTGTGTTTGATCGTGTTAACGTATATCGTCTTCTACGCTCGTAACGTCTTACGTAGGGATTCCGCACCTACGTAGAACGAGATATTCCGTGTAGATCCGGCTGGGAACCTACAGATCTAGTTCGCTAAACATCCTTAGCGAACTAGACTCCTACATTAACGAACTACACATTAAATTAATTGTTTATTACATTTAAACAAAAGACAAATACGTTAATGATAAATACAAAGACTCGAGAAGCAAAACCGTGCACTAACAACTGTTATTTTTGCACTAAAAATCTGGAGACACTACCTATATGATACCAAGTGTACGATTTTCACTTATCAAAAAGCCTCCAGCACATCTTCAATCAGAAAGATCTCAATATGAGGCAAAGGCGTTGGATCGAACTGCTTAATGATTATGACTGCGATATTCTCTACCACCCAGGAAAAGCAAATGTCGTGGCAGATGCGTTAAATAGGAAGGAAAGAGAAAAGCCATTACGGGTTCTAGAACTAGGTCTAACGATTCAGACAAGTCTCATGACTCGAATACGTGATGCACAACGCGAAGCTCTAAAACCTCGATATATAAAAGATGAAAAATTGAGAGGCCTGGAAGGTGAATTTGTCACCAAATCTGATGGTACTTCATATCTCATCGATCGAGTTTGGGTGCCTAGATATGGGAACTTGAGAAAATTGGTTCTAGACGAAGCACACAAGTCTAGATATTCAATTCACCCAGGTTCGACAAAGATGTACAAAGATCTCTAAGAACTCTATTGGTGGCCAAATATGAAAGGAGACATAGTCGTTTATGTCAGAAAATGCCTAACATGTTCTAAGGTTAAAGTTGAACACCAGAAGCCACCTTGATTGCTTCAACAACCTGAGATTCCTCAATGGAAATGGGATAATATCACCATGGACTTTGTATCCAAATTGTCACCGACACCCAATAACCACGATGCTATTTGGGTAATTGCGGATAGGTTGACTAAGTCAGCACACTTTGTTCCGATCCAAGAAAAAGATAGTATGGAAAAGCTAATTAGACTTTACCATAAGGAAATTGTAGCAAAACATGGTATGCCTATTTCAATCATATCTGATAGGGATGGTCGTTTTGTCTCACGCTTTTTGCAATCATTGCATGAATCCTTAGGAACTCGTCTAGATGTGAGTACTGCCTATCACCCGCAGATGGACGGTCAGAGCGAAAGAAAGATTCAGACTTTAGAAGACATGCTACGTGCTTGAGTTCTCGATTTCGGAAAAAGTTGGGATACTCACCTGCCTTTGGCTGAGTTTTCATATAATAATAGCTACCACTCTAGTATTAAAGCTGCACCGTTTGAAGCTTTATACGGGAGAAAATGTCGATCTCCACTTTGTTGGGCAGAAGTTGGAGAAAAACAGCTGACTGGACCTGAAATTGTTCAGGAAACCACCGACCGAGTTTCTCAGATCAAGGAAAGGTTAAAGGCAGCTGCTGATCGACAAAAGAGCTACGCTGATAATCGCAGACGACCGTTATAATTCCAAGTAGGAGATCAAGTTTTGTTAAAAGTGTCACCATGAAAAGGAGTTGTTAGATTTGGAAAGAAAAGAAAGTTGAGCCCTCGTTATATTCGTCCCTTTAAAATCATTGGTCGAGTTAGTCCTGTCGCATATCGACTCGAACTACCCCATGAACTCAGTGGAATACACGACGTGTTTCACGTGTCAAACCTGAAGAAATGTTTGTCTGACGAATCCCTAATCATCTCTATGGACGATGTTCGAATAGATGATAAGCTCCGGTTCGTCGAAGAACCGGTTGAGGTTATGGATTGGAAAATTCAAAAACTAAGACGAAGCCGAATTAAACTGGTTAAAGTACGTTGGAATTCCAAGTTGGGCCTGGAATTCACCTGGGAGCGTTAAGACCAAATGAAAATAAAATACCCTCACTTGTTCCCAGTTGAATCCGACACTAGTACTACCTCCTAAATTTCAGGACGAAATTTCTTAAAGGAGGGGAGAATGTGACACCCGTGCTTTGTAAGACTAATCCTATGCTAATGTAATCCGTGTTTATTGTGTAATATCGTATTAGGGAAAGTGAAATAATAATATTTTAGTCTTATGACACTAAGAATATGAATATTATATTTTATTGTGTTTAAAAAGTTAAGTTTTGGCGCGTATCGAATACAGCTCAAAACTGACACTGACAGTGACCCGGGTAAAGTTAAAAGTCCAAATAAATTCCTAAACGTCGGGAACGATCTAAAATAATATAAATCCAAAAAATATATTAATTTTAGGTTATAAGTATAATTTTAGAATGTCCGATTCGCGAAATTTAGAAAATAAGTGAGTAGAAGCGAATACCGCTCACCATAAGGACCAGAAACCAACCAACTCCAAAAATTTACATCTTTATATGTTTTCGAAGCTAATTTTACAAGGAATTAAGATATGTGATTGGTTTTACATAAAACAAATCCTAACTAGTTGTATTTTATAAAACAAGATCAAATGGGTAAATAAAATACATGTTGTTAATTAATTAAACAAAAAATAAAATGTTTACACTACACCTCCCCCCCCCCCCCCAATTAGCCATCCACCTTCACAACCCTAAACCTAAATGGAGTGTGTTGTAAGACTTTGGTCATTCCAAGCAACCTCATGTGCATGCATCAAGACACATGTCCCTTGAAATCTCAATATAAACCACTACATCTTCCAACATAAACCACCACCCCATTCTCTCCCTCCCTTCCTCCTTCTTGCGGCCAAACCCCACCCACACCCCCTTCTGTCTCTTTCATTTTCATATTATTATCTAAATAACAATCAAAACCCTAGCATCAAATCAAGAAAGATGGGTTAAAAGCAAAGTTAGGAAGATTCAAGCCTTGAGCATACACCAAGAGACCATCCATCTTATTTTCTTGTACCTCTCTCTAAAACTCTAAGGTAAATCCGAAACCATAGTTTCATTCTTTAAGTTTTGGATGCAAAATACTTGTTCTTGCATCTTAAAAGGGTTCACACAAACAACCAAACCCTTAAACTCATGTGAAAATAGAAGATTTCAAAGTGTATATGTATGCATGTATGACCCGTGGGTTATGTATGTGTGTATGTGGAACCCGAATCCCCATATACATACATACACACATGCATATCACTTCCAACTTCATATTAGTTAAGCTTGGTTTGGTGATTTTAAGATCTAAAGGATTAAAAATGAGATTAAAAGATGAGAATACAAAGAGATAGAGAGAGAGAGAGCCGTTAGTTAGAGAGAGAGTATGAATATCTATATTTTCATGCCCGGCCCATAGGGAGGACAAAGAGGGCTGCAGCCCCAGGCCCAATAGTTTTTAAGGCCCACAAAAAACCTAGCATTAATATATATAATATACAAATATTTATGAGTCAATACGTTGGTCTAGCTCAAGTGGTAAAACCATTTTCATCCCAATAAATTGCACTTGCACATGTTCAAATCTTGCTTCTAACATGTATTTTTTTGTTTTTTTAAATTAACTCTAGATCTAATAAGTTTTATGTCCAATTTTCAATCTAAACTAAAAATGATAAAGAGCCATTATTTTTTTCATTTTCATTAATAGGGCATATGGCATGAGTTTAATTCTTATTAGAACTCATGTTAATAATTATATCATCTTCTTTTATATATATTTAAATAAAAAGACTTTTTTGATTTAAAACCAAAAAGGGTAGGATAATTTCAATATTCGTTTAAGTGTTTAAATAAAACTATTTTGCTACTATATTTATTTGTTTTGTTTATTGCTATCATAATTATCGTCGTATTATTTACTTTTTAATTAGGAGTTAATTAGTATAAATTTTGGAGGCCCATTTTTTACTAGCCCCGGGTCCTCGAATATTTAGAGATTCATGGAGACGGCCCTGTATATTTTCAAATGGTTAATGTTACATACACATGTGTGTTTTGATGTTTTATGTTTAAACAATGATATGCATGTTAAAATTTGATAATAGATATATGACTCTTGAGAAAAATGAGAATGATATGATAATAATACAAGACTGGTAATAATATTAACTTAGATATATGTTCTTGTTAATGAAAACACATAAACTATACATGCATGTAATCTACTTAAGATTTTATGTTTAAATCTAAATTGTTACTAGTAAATTTGTTAATATGATTTTGAAAATGGTTGACATGGATTAATAAAATAATACTGATAAGTTGAAAAACAAGAAAGTAAAGTATGAAAAAAGTTGTCATAAAAAGCTAGGACAAATCTTGGAAAAGCAACACTTTGATATATGCAATAAAAATAATAAATAGGCTACAAAAGGAATAGAATAAAATCTGATTTTGTTAGTTTATTAAATGTTACAAATCATTAGAATTTAATATCATATGTGTAGTTAATAATGTGTGACATAATAAACTTATGATATGAAATAAATACATATTTTTAGTTAATAAAATACGATTTTTACGACATAATATTAATTCTGGAAATTCATATATTTTTGCATGTTTATAATAAGTATATTTGATGTGTTATATGTTATACATGCTTTATTTGCTTTAAAATGAGTGTCGATTACCTAACTGGTCAAAAAAATCGGCTTTTTAAAGCTAACCGACAAAGATTTTAGGATCTGAAGTAAAACAGCCCCTAAAACTTAAAAACTCATATATATTACACCATATAATGTGTCTAAAGTGTTCAAGATGATAAAACTTGACAATAAGCGAGTCACGTCGCGAAAACGTTAAAAATAACCATTTTTACTAATTTAAACTAAACCGACAACAAATATATTTTTACCAACTAAATTATAAAACACATTTACTTCAGCTATAAAAAATATATTTTTACTTAAAAAGATTAATTTTCCATAAAAACATTAAACAATTCACCGTTAAACGTTAAACCGACAAAACAAGAAAATATGACAAGTTAACATAAGTATTGTAAAATTTTAGAAGGCATAGATAATTCAGAAAATAAAAAGAGGTTTTACTATAATTACATTTAAATATTAATTTAATAATTAATAAACAATTTTAAGAAAATACTTAAGTGTTTAATTGCATAATTGATGATAAGGTAGGAAAATATATATGATAGTAATATAGAAGGAGAGAAATATAATATATGTGTGTCTATCTATATCTATATATATATATATATATGTATATGTATATATAAGCTTGTGATATATATGTTATGTACTTGAGTGAATATATAATATGGACTAACCAAAACAAAGCCGTCAGTGGGTCGTTGAACACTAAAACTAATAAACAAGTTAAACAATTTTGGAAGGACTGAAATAGTGGAGTGAACACATTAAGTTGAAAGAACAACTTAAGATTATTGTGGAATAAATTATTAAAAGCGTGTACTAATGAATAGGACACGAGAAGGGAACGAAATCCGACAATAACAGTCAAGGTGAGTTTCTCATAAATCCCCATCATTTTAAATATTTTAAATGATTTATAAATGTTTTCGGGGAGGAAACACGTTTGAGTCAAAACACATTTTTTGATCTTAACAATTGTGATATTGTAAGGGCTTTAGATTTTACCAACGTGGGTTAACGTGGTCGGGCTGACGAGAATAAATATTCACTAGAATAAATATTCAGGGAAATTGTGGTTATCGCAGTCTTATAATCATTAACTATAAAAAGGCATAGAAATATTGATAGATCTATCGGGTGACGCCCTGCCTGCCGACCAGTCGCGCTAGTTAAATGTTGGGGGCAAATATTTTGAATTATTGTACGCTTTGATCATAGGTTTAGTAACATTACATTTGTTATATTCCTTGCTAGTTTATAACTATCACAAATGTTAAAGAATAAAATGTTATTTCGAGAACTATCGTTGTAATAAGAAAGGAGTCCACTTGGTTTGTCGTTGAGGCGACTATAAGATTTTTAAACAACTTTTGTGTAAGTTAGCCTTGGTCCCGTGGGGTCAAGGTAAAACATAAATTTTGATTTTGGATAAAATAGTTTCGAAATGGAGAAAGTGAAATTTAATGAAAAAGGATGTTTTATATTATTGAGAACTCACCAACCTTTGTGTTGACGTATATTTTAAACGTGTTTTTCAGGTAAAGGAAAACTTGGCGCTTCGTGAAGAAAAGTGGGAAAATGCGGGATTCTAGATCCCGATAGTTGGACTTATGTTTTAATATAATATGTACTCTGATGACTTGAAACTTGTGTTTTCAATAATAAATGTCCAACTTGTACATTAATGGTGTGTGTTTAAATATTGTATGGCTAATCGGCGTCTGTCACCACTCGAATGTCTTAATTAAGACTTCCGCTGCTAAGTTATGTTTTTCGGGGTGTGAAATCAAATACCACCATGGTAAGGCTAATGTGGTCGCCGATGCGCTAAGCCATAAGAATGAAGAAGTCATTGCAACAGTGAAGTCGTATGAGTTGATTGTTTAAAGATATCATCAAGGTACAGTCTGAGGTGCTTGCAGATGAAGGACTAATGCAGAAAGAAAGAATTATCGGACAACAAGATGAGCTTATGGAAAACACTCATAGTGTTAAGATTAGGTTTGACTGTATGTGGATTCCACGCCATGGAAATCTCAGAGGTCGAATCATAGATGAAGCTCGCAAGTCAAGATACTCAATTCATCCGGGATCCACCAAGATGTATCAAGATCTAAAAAGAGATTACTGGTGGTCCGGCATGAATAATGATATAGTGAATTATGTTGGGAAGATGCATCCTTTAGAGATACCAGAATGGAAATGGGAACACATCACCATGGATTTCCTAACCAAGCTACCGCGTACAGCTAAACATCATGATACCATCTTGGTGATTGTGGACCGTTTGACGAAAAGTGCTCACTTTCTGCCTATATGAGAAGCCATATCATCAGAGGTATTGGAAAATGTGTTCATAAAGGACGTTGTGGATAAGCATGGAGTGCCATTATCGATTGTTTCCGAGAGAGATACTCGCTTCACTTCAAGATTCTGGAAGTAATTCCATGAAGCTATGGGAACAATGTTGAACAACAGTACGGCGTATCATCCTCAAACATATGGGCAGTTTGAACGGACTATCCAAACCCTTGAGAATATGCTACGTGCTTGCGTGTTAGACTTTGGAGGAAGTTGGGATGATCATCTACATTTGGCAGAATTCTCTTATAACAACAACTACCATTCAAGTATTGGTATGCCACCGTTTGAGATGTTATATGGTAGATGTTGTAGAACTCTTGTATGTTGGGGAGAGATTGGTCAGAAGGAGATTGGAAGCTTGGAAGTTGTGCAAGAAACCTCTTCAAGGTTTGATCAGATCAAGGCAAGAATGAAAGCTGACCAAGACCGACAGAAGTCATATGCTGATAAGCGGTGACGACCGATCTTGTTTAACATTGGAGACAATGTGATGCTCAAGGTCTCACCCTAGAAGGGAATTATTCATTTCAGAAAGAGAGGAAAGCTAAGTCCAAGGTACATTGGACCGTTTAAGATTGTTGAGAGTGTGGGTGAAGTCGCTTACAGGCTAGATTTACCCGAGGAGCTAGAAGGAATTCATACTACCTTTCATGTTTCTCATTTGAGAAAAATGTCTAGCTGATGACAAGTCACATGTGCCAATGGTAGACATTGAAGTTGATGAACAATTATACTTTTTCGAGCAGCCTGTGGAGATCGTTGATCGCAAGGAAAAGCATCGTCGTCATAAATTTTTCCTCTGGTAAAGTTATATGGAAGCAACGTAATGGATCAGATGCTACTTGGGAAGTAGAATATGAGATGCGCAAGTTTTACCCGGGATTGTTTCAGTTTTAGTTCGGTTTCGGGGACGAAACCTCTTTAAGGAGGGGAGACTTCTAACATCCCGTTTCCCGTTTCGGTTAATAAAATAATATTAACATTTTTATGAATTGGGCTTGTATTGAGTTAAATAAATATGGGTAATGGACTTGGGTTATTAAAGAAGGAAACAAGATCATGGGCTTAATCCCATAACCCATGGTATAAATACCATAATTACTCATTAATCCATCCATTTCCAATCATTCCATACACCAACCAAAACACACACTTAAGCTCTCTCTCATCTTTCTTTCTTTCTCATAGCCGAAACCAAGAGAAGAACTAATCCCGACACGAGGTAATAATGTTATGTATTATAAGGATCCAAACCCGCTAGATCTAGACACGAAACGACGAGCCGACACCCTAAACCGTCAAAGTCACGAGATCCGGATGGAATCGGGTATAAGCCGATCAAAAACGAGCTTAGGGGTCACCCTAGCTCGGATCTGGAACGATCAGGTCGAAAAATGGTATAAAAAAAGTTTTTTTCGGCCACCGCCCCGTTTTTCCGGCAAGGAGGCGCCGGAAATGCGGCGTACGAGGCTAAGTATGTCAGAGAATGTTTCTAACATTCTCTGACCTAACCCTAGATAGAATGACGAATTTGCTATGCAATTCGTGAAGGAAGGATGATGAATTAGGCCCATTCGCTATGCCAATTCGTTAAGGAAAGAATAACGAATCAACTGCCATTCGTTAATGGAGAACTAACGAATGGCCAATTGTTATAATGGCCAATTCGTTATAATGGCCAATTCGTTATAATGGTCAATTCGTTGTAAGTGTCAATTCATTATAAAGGTCAATTTGTTATACAATTTATTCGTCATGGAGGTCCATTCGTTATGAAAGAACGCGTTCGTTAGAAAGTAATGAATGAGCCCTATTCCTCCAAGAACGAGATAATGAATTAGAGTCTGAAACTATGAAAGAAAGGTCCCTGGACTTAGGATCAAATGGATTAATTACAAAGAAGCCCTCAAACTTTATGAGTTAACAATAAAATAATAAATTAATAATTCTAATAAAAACTGTATTAAGGCATTTAATGGAAATCAAATTTTTCCAAGCTGACCTGGCAGCTCGACCCCAACCAGGGGCTCTGCGCCTTGGACCCTTCTAGGGGCTGCCTCCCCTAGAACCCTGCTGCCAGGGGCGCTGCCCCCGGACCCCCGTTCGTTGAGGGTTATAAATAAACCAGAAACGTGATATGGGTAGTGATAGTAGATTGATACGTGTAATAACTATACAGTTAGTCGCGTACAGCTAAAGAAAGGAAAAACCATTAACAGTGAATGTAACAGGACTCAGGTAAGTTTTTAGCCCCACTTCCTTGTTATGTTTCGGGGCTGTGTGAATACTCAATGTGAACGTCAATACACTTATCTTAAATGGAAAGTGTATGCTATAATGATTGATGTGATAATATGTACGATTGTTATAAATGAATGCTTGTCGGTGCGTGAACGATCTTCGGATATTGCGCGCATCTCCATGAAAGGTAAGTTATGACAGATGTATGAATGATAAATGAATGATTATGAGTATGTAAGAATTATATAGTTAAATGTATGTTTAAAGATGTATATGTATGGTTGAAAGGAATGAAGGGACCATGCCCTACTAATATCTGAGATAAAGGGACCAGACCCTAATAATATATTAGATAAAGAAGGAAGACACCAAACCCTAATAATATATGAGATAGAGAAGAAAGTGACCAGACCCAAATAATGTCTGAGATAGAGAAGAAAGGGACTAGACCCTACAAATATCTGAAATGGTAAAGATAGTTATGTATGTATTATGAGTGTATGAAAGTATGATGATATGGGAGAATGTATGAATAAATGTATGAAAGTATGAAAGAAAGAAAGTATATATATTTACGAACGAAAGAAAGGTAACAGGCTATGTATGTAATATGTATCTTCGGATACGTATGTATGTAAGTAAGTGAATGTATGAATGTATGTTGCCTGATTAACTAGAACTCACTCAGCATAGCTGACTTTTAGTATGCACGCAGGTAAATTGACTGAGGCAGCTGGCTTGAGGCGTACACAATGCAGGATTTGAAGACGCTGGCATCTGAAGACTTGTCATGATGTTTTGATAATATATTTTTTGTTATGTTCTAAAGATACAAGTTATGAATGTTTGTAATGAATGGTTGACTTTTAATAATATTCCATGAAAGTTTTTAATTCACTCTGATATTTAGAAATGTGTTTATGACTAAATCCAAAGCCAAAGTAGGGAACCGAGAACTGGGCCTTACAATTCCATCAGTAGAGGATTCAAGGCCATAAGACCGTACATTATTGAAGCGTTAACCATTAAGTAGAAGAATAAACATGTAAATTTGTAACAATTTTTTGTGATCAAACTGATTTAAGGCTTGAGTGTGACAGGCTGTTGCATTTCTGCCTTCATCTCCAAAACTTTGCTAGAGACTAACACCCCTTTCAATTTGGCAATATTTATGTTTATATCACATACTTTTCCTTACTCGTTTGTTTAAAACCTACCAATGCACTAATACAGTTAAGCACACAGTCTTTTTCAACTATTTCTTACTGAATATAGGATATAAATGATCAGTGTTCGATCATTTTTCCCTTTTTTCTTCAAAAACTCATTTTGAGGAGCAATTTTTAAATGTTTTTGAATTTTTCACATATATGAATGTTTTTGTATTTTATCTATACAAACAGAAATCACAATATTTTGGATTTAAAAATATAAAGAAAGGAAATAAATGAAAAACTGCACAAAAATAAAAACGATTAACAGAGAAATTGAATTTCTTTTAAAGTTTTTAAACGATTTATACCAAGTAGATAAGTAAATACCGATTTGTTAAATGCTTTGGTAAAATGCCAGCTTTCTGAATATCAGTGTGAATCATTTCAAGATTGATTAGTTTCTTTTCATAACAATCATGTATAAAAATGATAATGAATTTCAACATGTTTCGTTTTCGAGTGGTAAACGAGACTTTTAGTTATACTAATCGCAGTAGAATTATCAATAAACATGGGAGTAGTAAAAACTTCAAAATGTAATCCCACAAATGTCGTTGAAT
The DNA here is from genome assembly GCF_021521415.1 of Bidens hawaiensis. Lineage (NCBI taxonomy): Eukaryota > Viridiplantae > Streptophyta > Magnoliopsida > Asterales > Asteraceae > Bidens > Bidens hawaiensis. The sequence continues at coordinate 136,423 of NW_027505659.1, read as the reverse complement.
CCACCTAACCTATGAGACCGTTCTCTGTTTCTTACACTACTAGGAAATAAGCTAGTTTCCTAAGAATTGACATGCTACTATGGTAGACTTGAAATTAATCTTGCATCCTCCACAGTTAGAATTTGTGCAAGTCGTAAGATCGAAAATGTTATCCTAGGGATAACATAACCCGATGTCAAGGGAATTTTTCGGCAATTATCTTAAATCGGCTCAAGAAGTCGTTAATGTACTTTGTCTTACGAATAAAAATACCCAAATTTGACTTATGAAACTGCAAGCCCAAGAAAAAAATCATCTCTCCCATCGAACTTATCTCAAACTTGGTCTGCGTTGTCTTCTCGAAGTCCTTACACACCTTGTCGTTTTTCAAGCCAAAAAATAATATCATCAACATAAATCTTGACAAGAAGGAGATCATCTTCTATAGTCTTGTAGAACAGAGTACAATCCACAGTCCCTCGTTTGAAACGACTATCAATTACATGGTCAGCCATCGTGTTGTACCAAGCTCTCGAGGCTTGGTATGACCATATTTAAACATTAAACACGCTTAGGATAGTCAGGATCTTCAAAATCAGGAGGTTGCTTCACATCCATTTGTTAGACTTTAAAGTTGTTGAAAGCTGCATAGGCAAAAAAGATACGTATAGCTTCCAGTTGAGCAACCAGAGTATATACTTTGGTGTAATCTATGCCTTCTTGTTGATTAAAACACTGGATAACTATTCGCGCCTTATTTCTGATGATTACCCTACAGTCGTCCTTTTTACATTTAAATACCCATTTTTCAAGATCGCTTTCTTCACTCGAGCCGTTTGATCAATGAGATCTCAAACACCCAGTCGTAGAATCTGCTACAACTCCTCTTGCATTGCTTCTATCCAAGACGATTCCTGAAGTGCCATTGAAACACTTATTGGTTCAATTTGGGACAAAAAAAAGGTGTTCTTGGCGATACTCTTGGTCCCTGATGCATGAATATCAGTATACACACACATTTATCATCACATATATTAGCAACCTGGCGTTGGTAAAAACCCCTTCATTTACATCACCTATAATGTTGTCCTGAAGATGATAAGAACAAAACCTAAGTGTCGAATTCTCGGGAACATCAACATTGTCATGCAAGTTGGTGACATTTTCTTTTGACAATTCAACATTCAAATATTTGGAAGATTCTTCAACTTCAACATTCATTCATATCTTATTTACATATTGAGATTCAATCAACATAGCAGGGGAATAATCTTCAAAGTCGGCATCACCATAAGATATAGAAACATTATCTGATGTTTCATATTGGTCATGAACAATGGAGTCTTCATAAATAAAATATCTCGGCTTAAAAAGATCTCTTCTTCAAGATAAGCATGAATACGATCTTCTCTTTATACATCAACTGAGGGAGTGAAATAATCAAAGTATTTCATAATTAAACATCCAATCAGGTCCCTTGCCGGCAGGTGGTGTGATGCGCCTTAGACAATCAACATGGTACCACTCCTCTACACACCCAGAAGAGAAATTAAATACTCTTTTCTTTGGTGACGCATACCCATGAAAGAATCCTTAAATCGTTTTCTCTTCAAATTTAGTTGTTTTGTTCTTCAACATTGTGAAAGGACACCCAAAAGGCTCAAGAAATTGAAGGTTCGGCTTACGGTTATTACGCAACTCATAGCTAGTCTTCTTGAGATTCTTAACCATGAGAACTCTATTCAGTATATAACATACAGTATTCACAGCCTTGTTCCAAAACTGAACGATAAGCTTAGAGGCCGCCAACATTGTTCTAGCCGCCTTAATTAAAGTCTGTTTTTTTCCTTTCAGCAACACTTTCTGTTGTGGCATTTATGGGGAACTGTATTCGTGATAAAAAGCCCTTTGCAGACAAAAAAAATTACATAATTCTATTCTTGAATTCCATGCCATTATCACTTCGAATACGTCTCACCTTTAAATTGTAAAGTGATTAGATCTTGGTGATCAAATTTTATACGAGAACGGGTGTTTGATCCTTTATGCTCATAAATAACACCCATGATAATCTAGAATAGTTTTCAGTAACTACTAAGCACTAAAGGTCTCCACCAATACTCGCTCTATATGTAAAGGCATTCTAGAGGAGTATCGATAGAGTTGACCATGTTCAATCTATGTGACTTCTTCTTTTGTTTACCTTTCTTGCACGCAACATAGTGATCGGTCATCTTAAAATTTTTCATTGCAACACCATCCACCAAATTATTTGCCGTCAAATGATTGATATTTCGAATGTGGATATAACCCATCCTTATGCGCCAAAGGATCGTATCTTTCTCTTTTGCTTTAGAGATAATGTTGATGTTATTGAGGAAGTCACTTCTGACGCCATGTCAATTACATAAATATAATTCAATCGAGGTGATCACATGACAACCTTGTCCTCAGAAATAACAAATCTCGGTTTGAGAATTACACACTCCTTATTAGTGAGCAAAGTTGTAAACTTTTTATCACAAAACCGTTAAACAGGCGATTATTATCAACTTTGTCACGATAATTAACCTTCTCAAATATAATCCGACCATTCGGGACTTCTCCTTCCTTTGTAATCAACTAGTCTTGATTACTCGCAAACGCCACATAAACCCCTTGAATATCTTTTATTTTTGAAAGAAGATTAAGATTGTTAGTAATATGCCGAGAACATCCAATATCCATGATCCATCTGTCTCATGAAATAATTTTGGATACACTCTGCACAATAAAGTAAGTGATTAGTTCAAAAAGGCAGCCCAAGCCCCAGTCTTGAGCTCAACCTTTGTTTCCTTTTGGCATAATTCAATCTTAGGTTTCCTCATTGGAAGAACATTAACATAAAACATGATCTCACATGAATTTTGTTTTAAGTTCTGCTGGTGTAAGTGATGAACACGAGTATATGTCAAAGGGACTTTTGACTTCCATTTAAGATATTCATCCCGAATCACAATAGAGTTCACATTCTTACAAATAGGTTTAACTAGCTCAACCTTTTTGTTAGACACATTAGACTCTTGAAAAAACCCTCACAACCTTCTTCGGGTTAACTTCATAAAACATTATATGAGTTACATCAATCTTGACTTGAGTAGGTTGCCTTTTCAAAATGCTTTTAATCATAGGAATTTGTTCATTTGATTTTCCATTAAGCTTCACCCTAGACTCACACCTTTTAGAAACATTGCCCCGTTCACCACATGAGAACTTCATGAGAATAAGTTCTCATATCCACAAACGTTTGTGTTTTAATCAGCATATAAGTATGACTCATTAGGTTAAAAAGTCACAACCTTTACTTTAGGACCTCCCAAAGTGTTTGCATATTTAATTCTGAAAAACTCAAGATTAAAACAATTTGATAAACTTTTGAGTGTCTAATCCGAATGATTTCACAAACTTGATTGGTTTAAACAAACTTGGTTCTTCTACCACTTGGGACTTATTAATTAATTTTGATTTGTCAAAAGCTTTTTCAAATGTAGTCAAGCTCGATGTCTCATATTTAAACATACTCTCAAACAATTCAGGCTTAATCAAACTTAAAGCGGATATCTTGTTCATCAAATACTTGATTAACCCCATTTAGTTTGTAAACCCAACAACGTTTTACATTATCACACTTAATGAATTAATAAACTTCAGTAAATTTGCATCATAAATAACAGGTTTTTCTAATGATACAACATTCCAAAAAACACTTGGTTCACAGAGAATATGACTAGCAAGAGGTATGTTCTTGTTTTTGTGAATCACATGTTGTTCAACAACATCTTCAACCAACACACCATGATCAGTTTCAGTAAAAACCACATTGCTATGAATTTGAGATTTTGGAGTTGGCTTTGGTTCAACTTGTTTACCTTTCTCCTCATGAGAAACCTTATCCACAAATACAAGTGATATAATAGTCAAAGAACCATCGATATCAATATTTTTTATGTTTCCTGTATCTGGGATACTGATATAATCATTATGAAAAGGACGTCAGATTTCAACATAGCTAGCTTTACTAATCAATATTTTTTATGTTACCAATTCTGATGATTATGGTTTACTTCAATTATTTCATTTAACAAGAAGGAAGAGTTTCTAAATTTTCCTAACATGTTTTTTGATGTACATAAAATTATACATATTTTCGGCATCAAATAATCTCTAAAAACTGCAATTTTTATTAAATAACATAGCACAAAAGACTACTTGTCATAATAAAATGTAGTTTCAGTTGAAACCAAGCCCCAAACGAATAAACAAGCAAAAAGACGAAGAAAAATGAAAGAAAAATAAGAAAAACGCCCCCATGCCTCAAGAAACACGCCCCCATGCTTCTTAACACCAGAAAAGACAAAAATCTACAAGAAAAGACAAAAACTGGGAACAAAAGCACAGGGCCGTGTCCCTCAACCACGGGGCCGTGGTCACCTTTCATAAACGAAAAAATGAAATTGCCACATGTCATAAACATGCACGGGGCAGTGCCTCAGGAAGCACGGGGTCGTGGTGAGTCATCATGTACGATCTGACAACATGCAACTGGGAAATGTAGACACGAGGCCATGCTTAATAAAGCACGGGGCCGTGCTTCTATCTCCAGACAGCCTATATATAGAGGCTCTTGTGTCATTTGAGAAGTGTGCCTTGAAAAGAATTCTATCCGGTTTTCTCTTATAAAAACACCCACTAACACTCACATAAAAGGTTTAGTGAAGAGTTTGAAGGCTTGGAGGTCATCACCATCAACCATCATCATCATCCATCATCATCATCATTAAGAAGGAAGATTCATCTACATTTGGTTAGATTGTTCCAAGTTTAATCATGTATTTGTTATCATCATTCATCTTAATATTTATCATCATGCTTATTATGAGCTAAACTCCTTTTACCATCTAAAATCTATGAAGGAGCTTTGTTTTACATGATAATTATACAAAACATGTGGTGTAGTCTAGTAAAGTACATGGTTATATTACAATTATCTTTTAATGAGAAATGTTTCACCATCTTAAATCACTAATTCAAAGTTGGTGGTTGTCAATGCTATTGGAAATCGTTCATGATCGATTCATGTTCTTGAAAGATAGAAATACTTTGATACATTATCGAGACAAGGATCCTTATATTGTACTTAGAAATGATGAGATATAAGTTATGATGTATTTCTCTAAGTCTTGGTAATCCGAAAATGGCTTTGCTTAGGATATCATGCTAGTTAAAGAAATCATATGTGAATGCAATGTGTAATTACAACCTACATAAATCAACCAAGGGGAGGTTGTGTGACTAAACTACAACCACCCGAAGTTGTTAGAATTGGTATTTGAGAAATCTAATTCAATCCTAATCTTTCTACTTTACAAAACTACTTGCCAACTTAAGTTGACATCATTGAGGTGACATGACATTAGGAAAGGGTGGACTTTAAAATGCGCATGTTACCTCCTTAGTGCCAAAGATGCTCACTTAAGGTTTAAAGAGCTATCTATCATATATTGCTATGGCAAGTTAACCACATGTTTGAATATTAATTATCAATGCTAAAATGGAGTGGATTCTTGATCTTAGGTGGTTGCCTTCGCATAATTGAACAAGTCGTTTAGAATCTCTCGTCTTGGTCACCTATATATTATATATATATAGGCATCTATATTTTATAAAACATGTTCAAAAATTAACCCCAAAATGATTAAAACCTCAGATTAAAGTAAAACAACGATTTATCATTAGAAACATTTGTGTCCACGGATCGATACTTGGTTCTTACCAATACTATTCTACATATACGATAGGTACGCTTGCCTATTTTGTGTTTGTTTAGTCTTTGTGGAAATCACTTTTATAAATTTAAAACACAATCTTTTGCAAAAAGCTAAATATCCAATCCATTATATTTTAAAAAGCACACTCGCACACGCATCAAGTTTTTGGCGCCGTTTCCGGGGACACGGTACATTTCTAAAGAACGATCCAAGTTTTAATTTAATCATTGTCTATAATAGTACAAATTTTTAACTTCTATTTTATTTTATCTTTATTTTTACTAAATACTAAAATATATAATTTTACGGCTAGCCTACTTTTTACTTTTAATTACCATACTTTGCTCTAGCTTAATTAATGTAGACCTTAGTTTAGTTTAAAATAGCTTAGCCTAACTCATAGTTTAACTTAGACTAATCTTAGCTAACTTTTACTTTAGTTTTCATTTTGATTTAATCCCATGTATATCATCTACTTTTGAAACCGAGCTTATTTCTCCAAATTCTGAACCGGAACGACTCTTTCGTCGACGAGCACGTAAACGGACAGCAGAAACCACCGAAGCAATCAAAGATGAATCAGTAGACGCCACCACATCAGGAGAAAATCAAACCAAAGAAATGATGGCGGCCCAGAACAATGAGCCGAACATGAGCCAGTATGCCAAGCCAACGCTCGAAGGCTACGACAATGGAGTGGCTCCACCCGAAATCACAGAAAATTTTGAAATCAAATCAAGCACCATTCATATGGTGGAAAATTCAGTTCAATTTCATGGTCTCCTCGACGAAGACCCTCTTTCTCACATATCTCGATTCTTACGAATCTGCGGAACCTTTAAAATTAAAAACTGTTCAGACGATCAAATCAAGCTTACACTCTTTCCTTTCTCTCTAAAGGGCCAAGCCCTAGAATGGATAGAATCTATTTCCTCTGGTTCCATCACCACTTGGGACGAGATGGTTGAACAGTTTCTCCTCAAATATTTTCCGCCTGATAAAACTGCCAAATACCGAGCTAGCATTACCAGATTCCAGACCGATGATGATGAGTACCTACACACAGCATAAGAGAGATACAAAAGTATTCTGAGAAGATGGCCACACCATAGACTGAGCGTATGGTTACAAGTACAAACTTTCTTTGACGCACAATCCAGTAAAAATAAACAGGCCATCGACCAAATAGCTCGTGGAGACCTGGGATCCAAATCACCTAACGAAGCATTTGAACTCCTGGAGAAGGCTGCAAAGAAGAGTTTCGCTTACAACCCACCAAGATCTACACCTACCCATAAAGGAATACACCACGTCGATTCCAATACTCTTATCACAGCACAGCTTGAAGCCCTTTCTAAAAAATTCGAGCAACTTCAAGCCAAGCTATCAAAAACCAAACTAACCTGTGACACTTGTGGAGGAAATCATAAGACGAGTGACTGTAAACAAGTCATCATGGCCATGGAAGAAGTCGATTTAATCGCTCGACAGAACAACACTTTTAGCAACAACTACAATCCAGGATGGAGAAACCACCTGAATTTCAGCTGGAAAGACGGAGGTAACACTCAACCCTTACCAGGATTCGAAAAAAGACCGATGAATCAATCCTTCCAGCCTAAACCCCAATTTCAATATCAAAGTTCTAGCAGCCATCGAAACCCAAGCTACTCAAAAATCGTAGTAAGGCTAATCCAACTCATGACAAAAACAAATGAAGAAGAAAAGAAGGCCGACTCAAGAGATGTTCATATCAGGGGAGTATTATTAAAACATGAAGCCAATCTCAAAAGTCAACAAGCATCACTACAGAATCTAGAAACTCAAATCGGACAAATTGCACGACAATTATCTGAAAGACCACCTTGCACTCTTCCAAGCAACACAATCACCAACCCGAATGCAACAACTAACGTTGTTACACTCAGAAGCGGTACGACCACTGTTCTCACCAACTTTAGAACCAATTATGGAAAAGGAGCCTCCTGATGAAACGCAGGAAAGACTGACCATGACGGGCACCGTACAACCCAAGGAGCCAGTCCGAACTTATGTTCCACCTATTCCATACCCTGGAAGACTGAAGTAGGTGCGATTGGAAGCTCAGAACGGGAGGTTTTTAGAACTCGTCAAACAAATCCATATAAACATCCCTTTTGTTGAAGCCATCGCTCAAATTCCGAAATACGCAAAGTTTCTCAAAGAAGTGTTGACAAACAAAAGGAAGCTGGAGGAGCTTTCACATGTCACTCTGAGTGAAAAATGTTCAGCAGTCCTCCAAAACAAGCTGCCACCAAAAATGACCGATCCATGGAGCTTTACTATCCCTTGTCTTATAGAAAATATGTCTGTTAGCAATGCCCTGGCTGACCTAGGAGCTAGTATTAATTTAATGCCTTATGCTGTTTTTGCAAAACTAGGGATAAGAGAACCAAAGCCCACCCGCATGAGCATTCAATTAGCTGACCGATTTGTTAAATATCCTCGGGGCATTGTTGAAAACGTGCTTTTCAAGATTTTTCCCAGTAGATTTTGTGATATTAGACATGGAGGAAGACAAAAGTGTACCTCTGATTTTAGCAAGACCCTTTTTAGCCACCGCAAAGGCTATTATTGATGTTTGCACCGGCAAGCTCACTCTCAGGGTCAATGACGAGGCAATCACTTTTGACATAGGAAAATCTATGCAATATCCGCAACAACACGATGATACATTATACTGTGTTGACATCATAGATTCCATCGTAAGTTGCTATATGCGATATTCCTTCATTAATACACCGCTAGAAACAGAAGCCTTAGACAAAATACTCAACATACCCATGTTAGAAAACAAAAATATCAAAGATGATTATCAGGAACCCTCAGAAGTAGTAGTTATGAGATCACTGAATGCAATGAAAAATCAAAAACCATCAATCGAAGAACCACCAGCCTTAGAGTTAAAAGAACCACTAAAACATCTCGAATACGCCTTTCTAGAAAAAGACTCTCAACTCCAAGTAATTATTTCATCTCACCTTTCTAAAGAAGAGAAAGACGAACTTCTTAAGGTTCTCAAAAACCATAAGAAGGCCATCGCATGGAAGATCATGGATATCAAGGGCACAGTCCATCCTTTTGTACTCACAAAATTCTCTTGGAGGAAGAATACAAACCCGTGGTCCAACATCAAAGACGTCTCAATCCCAACATACAAGATGTGGTGAAGAAGGAAGTAATCAAACTTCTTGATGCTAGATTAATCTACCTGATCTCGGATTCACCTTGGGTAAGTCCGTTCAAGTAGTACCCAAGAAGGGAGGAATGACGGTCGTAATGAACGAGAAGAACGAGTTGATAACAATGAGAACCGTCACATGCGGGCGAGTTTGCATTGACTACCAAAAGATTAATGACGCCACAAGAAAAGATCATTTTCCACTTCCTTTCATCGATCAAATGCTTGAGCGATTATCTGGAAAAATGTTCTACTGTTTTCTTGACGTATTTTCTGGATACTTCCAAATTTCCATTGCTCCTGAAGATCAGGAGAAAACCTCCTTTACTCGGAAATTTCCATTCGAAATCATGTGCGATGCAAGTGACTTTGCAGTTGGAGCCGTACTCGGAAAATGCAAAGAAAAACACTTTCACCCTATCTACTATGTTGGTAAAACTCTTAACGATGCACAAGAAAATTACACCACAACAGAAAAAGAGTTGTTAGCAATATTTTTTGCTTTTGAAAAGTTTAGATCCTACCTAGTTCTTTCCAAAACCATAGTCTACACCGACCATGCCGCAATACGTCGCCTTTTCAAAAAGCAAGATGCCAAACCCAGACTTATCCGATGGATCCTACTACTCCAAGAATTCGACATAGAAGTCAAAGACTAAAAGGGAGCAGAGAATGTCGCCGCAGACCACCTCTCACGTTTAGAATGGCCATCTTCAGAAGAACTTCACAAGAAAATTATCAACGATAATTTCCCACATGAAATTCTCATGAGTGTTCAAGCGGTCTAGAGGAGAAAGACGGAAGTCCTTGGTATGCCGACTTCGCAAATTAACTAGCTTGTAGAATCCTAAGAAAAGGACTTACTCATCAACAACGGAAGAAATTCTTCTCCGACCAAAAGTTCTATTTCTGGGAAGATCCATACTTGTTTAGGATAGACGCTGATCAAGTTATTCGTAGGTGTGTAGCAGGCAAGGAAGCCTTAGATATTCTCAAACACTGCCATGGAGTACCAACTGGTGGGCACCACGGTACCGTCACTACGGTCAGAAAAGTGTTTGATGTAGGATTCTTCTGGCCCACCATATACAAAGATACATGTACTTTGATCCAAGCATGCGATGCTTGTCAAAGAGACGGGAACATATCATCCAAAAATGAGATGGCTTAAAAAGGCATTCAAATTTGTGAAATCTTTGATATATGTGGAAGAGATTTCATGGGCCCATTTCCTAAATCGTTCGGAAATAAATACATCCTTGTAGTAGTCGATTACATGTCTAAATGGGTAGAAGCACAAGCTCTTCCCACTAACGATGCTCAAGTAGTTGTAAGATTCCTGAAAAAGTTATTTTCACGATTCGGCACTCCAAAAGCCCTAATCAGCGACAGTGGTACCCACTTATGAAACGCTCTGATGGACAAAGTCTTAGCACGATATGGGGTTCACCACCGACTGGCAACACCATATCAACCTCAGACTAGTGGGCAAGTGGAGGTCTCAAATCGAGGAATTAAAAGGATTTTAGAAAGAACTATAGGAATGAATCGTAAGAATTGGGCAGAAAAGTTAGATGACGCGTTGTGGGTCCTCAGGACGGCTTACAAAACCCCTATATGAATGACACCCTTCAAACTCATTTACGGGAAAGCATGTCATCTACCAGTAGAAATAAAACACAAAGACTACTGGGCTCTCAGAGCAGTAAACTTTGATCTAACGTCTGCCGGCATAAACCGGGAAGATTAAATTCACGAGCTCGAGGAACTGAGAACATAAGCCTATAAAAATTCCTGGGCTTACAAGGAAAAGACTAAACTCTTGCACGACGCCCATTTTAAAGGAAACAAGAAATTCCAAGCTAGCAACCGTGTACTGTTATACAACACTCGTTTACGTCTTTTCCCAGTAAAATTGAAATCTCGATGGACAGGTCCATACATAGTTGAATCAGTTTTTGACTATGGGACAGTTGAGATCTCAAATTCAAATGGCCAAAATTTCAAAGTAAATGGACATCGATTAAAGCCATATATCGATGGACCATTTGAAGAAGTTCCGGAGGTATTGGCCCTCCAACTCCCTGAATAGAAAATCAAGAAAACAAGGTCTGGCCAAGACTTTCACAAAACTAGGCCTTGTAAATACGTAACCAAAAAAAAGAAAAAAAAAACCTAAAAAAACACTGGGATGTGCTTCCAGAAGCACGACCTTGTGCCAAAAATCGTGAATTGGAATCTTCGCTGCAAAAATCTCAGTCAGACATGTTCGTAACAGAATTGCCAGAACAAAGACAAGGGCCGTGCTTCTAAAAGCATGGGGTCGTGCTTAGGATACTGGTTGACTATAAAAGGAACCTTGTGTGATTGCATTCCTTTCACCAACCAAAACCAAACCAATAATCTCTGAAAATTCAACATGCCGACTGAGATGAGTGAAGCAGTCCCTGTTTCTCGACACCATGTTTCAAAAACTCGTTAAAGAACTCACCGAAATGAATCTCCTTGCTGAGATGTGCCTCGTTCAACTCACAGAATCTGTGGAAAATATGAAAATGGAACTTCGAGACATCAACGAAGAACTCCAGTTTCAAGTTCTCGGTTTAACGTACTTTCCACCACCAGGACCATTCAGAGGAGGAGAACCTTTCGGGGACATCTAGGAAACTTAATTTTCTACTTTTATGTGTAAACAAGTGCATTACGCACAATGTGTTAAGATTTCGGGCCTAACTCGAATATTTTCTTATTTTTTAGGAAAAGCGGGCTTATCCCATATTTGTTTTATGACCCTTTAGTTTTAATGAAAAGTAATTTTTAGGATGTCTATACTTCTAAATTATCATACTAAACATCTTTCTTAGAATTCCAGCTCTCGAGTTTTGCTGAAAATTACAAGAAAATCATCTGTGACAAAAAGCACGGGTCGTGCTTCCCTAAGCACGAGGCCGTGGTCACCCTAGAATCTTCAGCATGATACGCGCTGACTCCGTACAATTCTCTGACTCAGAAACATTTATACCTCTAGTAGCACGGGGCCGTGCTTTTAAAAGCACGGGGTCGTGTTCAACTTTCCAGTCTCTATATAATGCATGCTTAAACTCACTATTCCATTCACACCAAACACAACATCACTGAAATGGAAAAAAAGAAGGTTGAATGCAGACAGTGAGAAAAGGCAAGCAACATGAATCTTCCTCAAATCTTAAGGAGGAGATCATGAGGCTACAATGCATCATGAGAGACCAAGTTGAAAGCAACATTCAAACTGAAGCTCGCGTAATCGAGCTAATCAACAAAGTCGAACTACTGAGGTTCGAAAAATTCCATGTTGTGGATGGCCACCACAAAGATGTGGCTTCCAAGCTCAACTTTCTTAACAGAGAAATCGTTAAGCTCGAAAAAATGCTTTCCGATCTCTTGGAAGCCAAACGAGCACCTCCCCACATCCAAGACTTGTTCGGTAATGGTGGTCATTGAAGTCCCGACTTTGTTTCACCTTGAAGTTGTCCCACTAGTATTATGTATTAGGATCTAGGATTGTTGTTGTACTTTTCATTTCTACTATGTTTAATTGTGCCTTTATGTTTTATGTTTTTAATGAAATTTAGGACTTTTAATTACCATCTTAAACTAACCAGCAAAGAAAATCAGTTAAAAAACGAACCAGCTCGACATATAAACAAAATCAAAAGAAATACTGTCTGCATCGTGCAGCACGATACCGTGCTTCCAAAAGCACGGCGCCGTGCTTTCGACCCCAGAACAGCTACGATTTTTAAATCATTAAAATAAATTTTCCCAAACATCAACCCTAACATCCACTTCCTTTCTAGACAAAAAAAACACCGACCACTCCATATTACACTAGTTTTTTCATCAAATATTCAATTCTAAATGTATGTTAATATAACAATTGTATTGTTCAAGTTCATCATTCAAGCTTTAGTTTAACAATTGTATTGCAGATGGCCGAGTATGATGACGATGTTCATGCATTCTTAGTCTTTACCGGACGAAGGACAAGGGACAGACAGGCTAATGCAAAACTAACCTACCTAAACAGATGATTCCCAGAACCAAAACAGCGCAAACAGTTCAAGAAGCACATCCCTACGAGACCCACTCATGAGATATATACACCGACTGCTGAGCCAAACAGTAACAACACGCAGCAAATATAAAGGAGTGGTAAACCTAAGGGATTTGTGGTCAATTTATTGCATAAAGAACAAAACTGCTTGCAATATTACTTATATTTTTTGCCATCTTTTCAGAACAAATGCAGATGCACAAAGCCCGAATACCCCAATCTTTGGCGGTGTATGGAACTATAAGCTCTATGAGACCTATGGTGTAGACAGAGAAGGAACACAAAGCCCTGAACCCATAGCTCTTGACCTCAGCTTGTGTAGCAAAATGCAAATAGCCCGACTTCTAAACGCAAGACCATAAATCTGGAGGTTCAACGAAAACCGGAACCAAGTTTGGGACCCGGAAAGCCAATTAGAATTGGCAATGAATGATGAATGAAAGGACAAAACAGAAGCCGAATATGCACGAACAAGGCTTCGTAAACCATTTGTCCCGAACACGAGGAACTGATGAGTCGCGGCACTGGTAGGTCGGGAATAGGCATGGGGATGGGTTGGCAACACTTTCATGACACTTCTATTATTATTATGTCTTTTTAAACAATTTACTTGCTGCCGTACTTGTTTATTTGTTTGCTTGGTTGGATATTTTTATGGCCGTGGGTTCCTAGGACATTATGGGAGGTACTACTTTAGCCCGATAAGGCAAGGGGTGGATGATTCCATACCCAATTTTCAGCAGTTTATGCTTGGTTGTTTGTGGTTGTTTGCGGTTTTAGAATTTACATGTACAAAAATAGGAAAACGGACGGTAAACAGGGGACGCTCTGTCGAAATTTCGTTTACTCGTAGGGAAGTAACTCTCCATTTTAAGCCACTATACTCAATTAGAATTTTTATCTTTTCATGAATCTTTCTACATTGAGGACAATGTGATATTCAAGTGTGGGGAAGGGAATTACTTGACCAATTGTTTGTTCAGATAATTATAAAAGTTCTCTAATCAACAAATATTCTTGCAGAAAACAAATATTATTTTTATAAAACCTGAAGAGAAAATCCAAGAAAATTTTTTCGCAAATAATCATTCATTACTCCAATAACCAAAGGAAAGTGAAAAAGTAAAAAAAAAGAAGTTTTTTAATATTGAGAATAAATTTATGCAAAATATGACGTTAATACCCAATTCCTCAGTTACTGTGAGACAAAACCTCATGCCATATAAATATTTTTTGGAAGTTTTGAGTGAGTCATATGTTTCGTGTGATTTAGAACTTGTCGCAACTATTCAATTCAAGACCGCACGAAGCATTGTATAAAGAAGAATGTAATATTATCACAATCCCATCAAACCATTCGCCAAATTACATAACCCAAAACCTTAACAAAAACCCTATCACTTTATCCATCTCACCGGTAAAATACAACACTAGTCTTTTACCGGCAGATCCTAAAGAACTGGAAATGCATTCTTTCGATTTCAATTTCCTTTGCTGCATACACTTCACAAAACCTAGGTTGCCTCCAGAACTTAGGGAGAGAATCTTTCTCTTTAGCAATGAGGTGAGGAAAAAGTGGCGCCAAGAGGAACAAAGGTCACCATTTTGTGGAATTTCCAAAAACGCAATGAAGAGAAGAGCAAAAAAGATACGAACGATGCTTAGGTTGCGGAAACTGGTCCCACGAAGGAAGATGTAGAAAAAGTTAAACTCAGTCTCAGTATGAATACCGAACTAATGAGTGTGTGGGCTATTAGGCTCAAAGCCGAACGGTCCACTAAAGTTGGAACCTATGTTCAAATCAGGATTGAGGAAGAACTGATCCACATCCTCAACAAAACTGGTCTTGACGATCTGACCTTAAAAGAGTTATTAGGTCCTTAAAAAAAATTATCATCGGGATGAAAAGCTAACCAACGAAGACATCTCAGAATCACCGATTACCAGAAAAGTTGTATTTACCATCCTCAACCAAGAGCCCTTATCCACCACAAAATTTCAAAAATCCCCACTCACACAAAACTAAACCGTTTTACCTTCTGATCTATGCAACCCTTCACAAAGGTGGAGATTTTAACTTGTTACAAGCCTATTTATCACAGGTTGCATTATGACTAAGAGTGTTCACATACATACATCACATGTATGATTAGATATAAAACCAAGTGTGAGTGAACATTGTGGGAACGTGACGTTTTGCATAAACGGAAGCTCATAAAAACAAAAATTTCCTTTTTATTTATCAATAATACGAATTAAGATTGGTTATTTTTTTTTCATTTTCTTGGAGCTCACTTAAGGGATAGTCATAATCTAAGTTTGCTGTTTTTAGAGAATATTTATAAAAAGATTGCTTGAGGACAATCAATGTTCAAGTGTGGGGATGTTTGATGTACATAAAATTATACATCTTTTCGGCATCAAATAATCTCTAAAAACTGCAATTTCTATTAAATAACATAGCACAAAAGGCTACTTATCATAATAAAATGTAATTTCAGTTGAAAACAAGCCCCAAACGAAGACACAAGCGAAAAGACGAAGAAAAACGAAAGAAAACACATGAAAAACAAGAAACAAGCCCCCATGCCTCAAGAAACACGCCCCCATGCTTCTTAACACCAAAAAAGACAAAATTCTACAAGAAAAGACAAAAACTGGGAACATTGTGTAAAGAAGACAATCCTAATCTTTCTACTTTACGAAGCTACTTGCCAACTTAAATTGACATCATCGAGGTGACATGACATTAAGAAAGGGTGGACTTTAAAATGCGCATGTTACCTCCTTAGTGCCAAAGATGCTCACTTAAGGTTTAAGGTGCTATCTATCATATACTTCTATGGCAAGTTTACCACATGTTTGAATATTAATTATCAATTCTAAAATGGAGTGGATTCTTGATGTAAGATGGTAACCTTCGCATAATTGAATAACTCTTTTAGAATCTCTCTTCTTGGTCACCTATATATTATTTATATAAGCATTTATATTTTATAAAAAAAATTCAAAAATTAACCCCAAAATGATTAAAACTTCCGATTAAAGTAAAACAACGATTTATCATTAGAAACATTTGTGTCTACGGATCGATACTTGGTTCTTACCAATACTATTCTACATATACGATAGGTACACTTGCCTATTTTGTGTGTGCTTAGTCTTTGTAGAAATCACTTTTAAAAATTTAAAACACGATCTTATGCAAAAAGCTAAATATCCAATCCATTATATTTTAAAAAGCACACTCGCACACACATCATTTTTCAACTCCGTCACCTCATTTTAATGCTCGGTGATTTTAGTTCACAGTTTTAATAATACTTGAAACTGACCATCAATGATGGTTTGTTTAATAGACATCTCAACTTTCAAGTAGTGATTACTTATCGACAAGGCATCAATTTTATCTTTAAGTTTTTAATTGATCTCAACCACTTGCCGATAGTTATCACGAATAATCGTTAGATCATAAACTAGTTGATCATTGTTGTGAAAAGTGATTCAAGCTTAAAGTTAAACTCACCACAATGACAGCATTAAATTTCATTAATAACAGATTAAATGACACTCTCAAAACTGTCGGAAACAAACTTAGAAGAGTTAGAACTAACCTCTTCTATTTTTGCCATGCATGCAAAAGTTCCTTGATCAACACTTGAATCCACTTTTTCTGTTTCTGAGTCATCACTCATAAGCTTATCATCCATAGCATCTTCTAAATGCTCCACTTGTTCAATCATAGCCAAGTTAGCTTTATTCACTTCAGAAGATACATTACTCAACATCATTTGGGACCAATCAATGCCATCTTGAATTATCATTTCTTGTGACCCTCCTGGTTTTGTAGACTCAACACTTTTAGGTTTCTCCTTGAACTCATTGTTATTATACTTCTTGTTGGTGTTGAAGTTTATATATCTTGATCCAGGAAAATAATCCTTTCTTGGCTTGTCAAATTCTTTGGCAAAATGACCAAACTCCTGGAAATTATAACATTTGACTTTCAGTTTATCAAAACCAATCCTCTATCTCATGGCAGGAAAATCCTTCCTAGTTATTTGCATAAATGTCTTTATATTCCTCAAAATCATTGCCATGTTCCACTTCAAGTCTATTAACTCAAGATCAACCTGATCATAATCCTCGTTGGTCATATCAATGTTTACAAGTTGACCACCCACCAGTTGTTCATAAGAAGTCATAAAATCTCCCGTGAAAGCAAAATGCATTTGTACTTCCGTCATGTTTACAATAAGTGGTGGTGTAAAATGAGGAGTTGAACCAACATTACAACCAGCTGAACATAGAAATTCATTAGGTTCAGAAGCAACCTCTTGAGGAATGTCTTGAGTTATTTGAGAATAAAAGGCAGTAATTAGAGTAGATACACTTTTACTAACTGGATTTGTTCCATCATATAAAGTAGGGTTTAGATTGCCTTTGGATGAATCTTGACACTTTAAATCATATTCCCGTTCCTCCAACTTCTATACAAAATCCATTGTAGTAAGTTCTTAATCTTTGAAATACTCGTTTTCTATCAGCACCATAAGATAAGTTGAATAAGAAGTAGGTAAAGAATTCTTCAATGTGTCAACTAGAAGCATTTTAAAATTGTGCATCTCAGAAGTCAAATGACCGAATCTTGTGATTAATTGTCCAACAGTTTCTCATTGAATGAGGTTAAAGTTTCTAAATTGGTACTCTAACATTGACTTCTTGCTCTCTTTTGTATTTACCATGCTTGGGTAATGCCATAGTCAATGTGGAATAAGCCTTTGTCTCAATCTCTTAGGCTTTCTTCTCTTCGGCAGACATTTGAGAGAACAACTTCTCAGTATTACCAAGTTTAACATAATTAATCATCAACTGAACATTATCATTTTAACAAACTATGCATACACTCGGGATGTATTGCTCCCAAATGTGCTTTAATTCTTGGTTCCTAGTTAGGACAATCACACAGCTTTTTGAGCCTCAGACATTTAGTGTGAGACCCGATCTCAGAATCAGTATTAAAATTTTTTATATGAATGTGTTTTGTGATGCAAAAGCATAAAAGCGTGCCATGTTGTGAAAACACAAGGGAATAAACTATCAAAGTATGAAAGTTCAAGGATTAAACTTGTCAATTTAATGAACTGATTATTGTAACGATTGAACAATCACAAATGATATTGTTCATGCATATGAAGTATGACGAATGAGTAAATAACGTATGTGGTGAAACAATGAACGAAAGAGGTAACGAATGTGAAACAGTGAACACGAATGTGTGATGAAGAATGTAATAACAAATGTGGTTGAAACAGATGAGTGAACAGTGTGACGAATTGGTCTACAATATAACGAATGGGTTGTTAGAAACGGTTACAACAACCTTATAACCATCTAATGAATGAGACTTAAAGATAGCGAATGTGCTCAAGAAAACAACTAAAGATCATTCATCATCTTCATGATTTTCTAGATTCAAACCATTCCAGACCTATTCAAAATCGTCCAAATCACAACCAAATCACACAAAAACACTATCAAACCTCTAGCAAACTCATTCTGAACAATCATAAACCAATCCAAGCACCTCAGTTCTATCCAATTTTGACTCGATCAAATTCAAAATACGTTAAAACTTTGAATACTTTCTCACGAAAATCAAATTCAACCATTCAGTCCAAATCAATACAATTAACTGATCTCAGATGATGAATTCACCATCACAGACAATCCTAAGTCAAATTCAGCTTCAATAACATGTTTCAGTTCGTCAATTTATCAATTATACGTTACGAATAGTCTGAACATCGAATCCCTATAAAACGATTCAATTAAATTACAAATATGAGATCAGTTGAAATATGGATCTTAACTGTATTGTATCAAAAAGAAGCTCTGATACTACTTGAGATAACGTGATCTGATTGATTACGATTCATTATATTAATATAGTCTATTTATATGAATATGTTTAGGTTGATTACTTTAATGTATGTAATAGTGTGTGTTGATTGGAGATATGTGTAGAGTAATGAGATGAAAACTTAATAATATAAGAACTCTTAGTTAGAATAAGAATTACGTTAGTCTCATTCGTCAACATTAAGCACATTCGTTAATATACCCTAACAAATGGCTTCATACGTTAGTCTCATTCGTCTGCATTCCTTAACGAATGATGATGAAAGACATGCAAATACATTCGTTATTAGATACTTTAACGAATGTGTCTTTACATTAGCGAATGTATCTTTTCTTTATTTACCAAAATACCCCTATACATTATTCTAATACCAAAATACATTCAACAAATATCGAGACGCTAAACAATGTACTAATTAAAATTAATAAAAAAATCATAACTCAAAATTAAATAAAAACAAAAAAGTAAAAACACAAAAATGTATCCAACGTCTTGATCTTTCTTAAAAAAACACAATGTTGAGTAAAAAAGATCACTTTGCCTTGTATTTCTTATTGACTTTTATGTTTGTATTTATAATTGATTGTGCCTTTATCCTTGATATTGTGTAGTTTGTCTTAATATTGTATTATATTACTTAACTTTGTGTTATATTTTGTTCGGCATTTTTTTATATTTTGTGATATATTTTGGTTTTTTATTTGTAATTGTGTCGTTTGTTAATTTTTATCATTTTGTCCTTTTTTCTCGGCATTGCGTATTTTCGTCATTTTTAGTAACGAGAATGAAGTGGGAAACATTAGCTTTTAAAATCTTTTCGTTTTTTATTTATATTTTGAGTTATTGTTTTTTTTTAATTTTTTTGATGGATTCTTTTTTTTTGCCACAAATCTCTTAGATTTCTCATTTTTGTCTCTTTTGGTATTTTAATTTTTATCTGTTTTCATGTGTCAGTTGTGGTTTATAACATGTTTTTCTTTCTAAGCATATGCACAAACGTACGTTAGAAACGAAGCCTAAAATATTGAAGCCCTAAAGCTGGGTTTGTTTTTTTTCTTAAACAGGTCAACCCTGCAATAGGCAGCTGCTATGAGCTAACAAATCAGCATTGCCACCCCCAGGAGCATTACTTTTTATATAACAACTTTAAATCCCCAAGTCAGGAAATAGGGTGACTGGCAAATCAACTAAAAACTCTTATGTGTTTCAGAAAACTCATTTTGAGTCAAAAGCAATGCCATCTAATGAGCATGTTATGAAGTAAATAATTTACCAAATAAATGAAACAAATACATTAGGTGGCCTAAAAGCTTATGGGATTTTTTCACAAGCTTTGTTTGCAACATATAAGATCCACCATCAATCAAATTTATATTGTTAGCGTGTTAGCAAGCAATTCAAAGTGCAGATATAGCCAGGGGCGGATCTATATAGTAACATACGGATTACCGGGAACCCAATGAGTTTCGATATTTATATAGAATATAGGTATAATTTATGAGAGTGAACACATATATATTTTGAGAGTGAACCCATATACAATCTAGATCTCTGGTATGATTACTCCTCCTTTTAATCCGGCCAACCCTCTTGTTAACCCGGGTTCGAGTCTCAACCACAGCGACTGAATTTTTTTTATTACCCGTTTTTTCCCTTTTTTTATCCAGCAAAGTAGGTTATTTACTTTTTACCCATCGCTAACACACTAAAAACATCACACATCTTCTTGCATATCAAACCCTAACCCCCCCCCATTTACACCATCTGTAAATCCGCCGCCGCAGTCACCGCCGACCGTCTCTCTTTCCGCCACAACATCCTTGGCCTTCCTCTCCATCTCTCCTTCACTCCAGTCTTCACAGTAGGTATGTTTTGATGTTTTGCATCAATTATTCTTGTTTATTTACTGAAATTACAACTAGAAAGAATGGTTATGTTGAAGTTTGTTAGTTGAATTAGAAAATTAGTGATATTTAAATTTTTGTCACACCCTCAAAATCCACTAACGGAGTTTTACCGTCAGAGGGTGTGAACTAACAGGATCGGAATCATCAGTTATAATCAAACCATAAAAACGTTTAAATGAAATTAAGTGCGGAAGCGTAAAAACCAAGAGATAAAAGTTGCGTCACGCAGGACGACTCAAAACCCCATAATAACAGTTTAAAATCAGGTTGCATAAACAAAAGCGTTTCAAACAATGCATGATCCTATACCGCGCGCCCGCCTCGGCTACCTAAGAATAACATACTAAAAGTGTCAACACGTGGTTGGTGAGTTCACAAGTTTATATAAAATAAAGCGTTTAGCGTTTGCGTTCAGCGTTTTGCATTCAGCGTTTTGCGTTAAGCGTTTTGCGTTCAGCGTTTTGCGTTAAGCGTTTTGCGTTACCAGATAGTGTTATGTCAATTATATATCTATAGGTAGCTAGCCTGTAAAACATGTATTACTAATTGTTCGACACCAAAGCTGACTGTTTATCATTTGCCTTGCCACCAGGTCTATCCCGACCATGGTTTGTGTTTAGCCAAGATTACACCCACTCGACCTCCAGTCGAGTTTAGCTTTGGGTGGGGTTTGTCAAACCCAGTAGTACTACTCAACAATGACTCGCTATTATCCAATATTAAACGGTTCGATGTGAATGAAGGACTTTAGTTATTGCGTTTGCCACTTAGTCTTTACAAGTGATATATAATCTATATTAACAAAATCTTAAATGCGTTTTCGGAGTATGTTATCTCCCCCAAGTGAAAAGCGTTTGAAAACAGTTTGAAAGGGGTAAGTGAACTCACTGTTTGCGAAGTATTCCCAAAATAATTCACCAAGATGCGCGTCACATAAAAACTCTCTCTAGCGTTCTAAAACAACAAGGAGATTTTCTAAGTGTCGGAACTATTATCGAGTCTCTAGACTCGGCACATAATACCTTTGCAAATATCACGTTTCGTGTTTCGTTTGTGAATCGTGTGTGACTTAACAAGTACATTTGTGATACGATACATGTGTGAACAATTATTTATGTGTCATGTATTAATAATGTACATCACTAGCAATTACTCCCCGTAAGGGCAATTTGGTCACACATAACAATTAACTAGCAATTATTCCCCGCAAGGGCAATTTGGCTAAAACACGACAACTATTTAGCAAGTATACCCCGCAGGGGCAATTTGGTCAAAACATAACAATTATATAGCAAGTATTCCCCACGGGGAAATTTGGTCAAATCATAACAATTAACTAGCAATTATCATGTTTCATGCATTTTCACAAAATTCAGCAGCTAGTTTCACCGAGACAGAAATTCTACTTGAAAGATTGTACTATTCCACCGATCATAGCATCTCAATTAATTTACCAAAATACATCACAAAAGCATACATGTATTAGGTTTCCAGAACATATTTTATTTTATTTTTATTCCACATATGTTTCTCACAATGATCAAAACATTACAGCAAACTCATAACAGTCAAATTCATGCGCAACAGAATGTTATTTGAAATTCCCATTAAACTAAAATTCAACAAATGCAAGACCACTTGGGTTAGGTTCCTAACTCAACAAGTCAATTTCCAGAAGTGGAACCAACCCAATTGGTCTCGTAGTTCATGAGATATAACATTTACAAAACAACCTAACAGCAGGTCTAACAACTCAGCTTTGCACAACGTTTTTGTAAAACCATAAAGGTTAACTTTTACACGTCCAAAAATTGCAAATTTATATTCTTTAGAAACTAGACTCAACCTAGTTTACTGTAGTATCAATAATCTCAACCAATTTTTACATTTACACCCCGTTACAGTCAATTGAACATCAACAACACAATCTGTCCAGATACTGTTTGCAACAAAACTCAACATATTAACTATCTATGGACCATAATCCGTTCATATGACCTTATAGACACCATAATCATTATCCATGCACATAAAATACACATTACATCCATGATTAGGGTTTTACTTGAACTCAAAATCAAGAAACAAACGATTAACATGCAATAACACCAATACTAGCTATCAATTCAACAATCAATACATCTTTTAATCAAAACAAGACATATGAACATCATGTATATAATTTCCAGATTCTAGGGTTTATAATTATACCTTCCAAAGCACAAAAATAAGCAAGGGGAAGGTAGAAGATGACTGGAATCGGGTGTAGGATGCTTCAATTGTGAAACCCAAGATCAAAAACCAAGCAATATGTGTGTGTGTGTGTGTGTGAGCCTGCCGATCGCGAGAGAGGGGAGGGGGAGGGCTGCCGTCGGGTAGAGTGAAAGGGAGAAGAGAGAGTTAGGGTTTATTGTTATCAATAATAAATAATGTTACACTTTAGTCCCTCAACTTCCAAATGTTACTTTTCTAGCTTAATTAACTAGTTCTAGCACATTGAGTTAACGTTTATAACAATGTTATCACATAACACAAAAGTCTAACACATAATTATCACATAATTATTGTTTTGACGTTTTTCGTTTATTCACCAATCATTTGCGTTTCGGTGCAATTCCCGAAAGACTACACATGTAGTAAGTGTTAAGCGTCATTTAAACCCTAGTTTAAATATAATGAGGTGTGCGTTATAGATTCAGTGATCTTTAAGTTTGAATTGACGGAGTTGAGTTAACGGAGTTAACGGAGTTAACCTGAAATTGACGATTGTCACATAATTCACATGTTAAAGAATTTTCGTCCCGAAAATTTGAGTCAAGTCGTGATGAGTGTTTGAAAAAGTAAGAAAAATTTTCAGTTTGTCATATCATCCCCTAGTAGAAAGAAATTTCGTCCCGAAATTTAATTCATACCTCCGGTGATTTCTGACGGTTTGCCGAGTTTCGCGGTTTCCGGTGTTTGGTCAGCCCTTCAAAAAGGTGAGGATACTTTTTCATCATTTGATCCTCGCGTTCCCACGTGAACTCCAGTCCACGTCTTGAGTTCCAACGAACCTTAACGATTGTAATTTTGTGCTTGAGTGTTTTGGTTTCCCAGTCCAAAACATCAACTGGTTCTTCAATGAAGCGTAGCTGTTCATCAACTTGCAGTTCGTCCAAAGGGACTACTTGGGTTTCATCAGATAGGCATTTCTTCAAATTGGATACGTAGAATACATTGTGTACGCTGCTGAGTTCCGTTGGTAGGTCCAGTCGGTACGCCACCGGACTAATGCGCTCAGTTATTCGATAAGGGCCAACGTATCTGGGGTTGAGTTTGTTTCGCTTCCCAAAGCGAACCACACCTTTCCAAGGTGAGACTTTGAGTAACACTTGGTCATTCACTTGAAATTCGAGAGGTTTTCGGTGCTTGTCGGCGTAACTCTTCTGGCGATCTAGTGCTACTGCCATGCGGTTTCGGATTTGAACAATCTTTTCCGAAGTTTCGAGTACCAGTTCTGGACCAGTGATTTGGCTGTCACCCACCTCTGCCCAGCAGAGAGGTGATCGACACTTCCGTCTGTACAGTGCTTCAAACGGCGCTGCTTTAATACTTGCGTGGTAGCTGTTATTATACGAGAATTCTACCAAAGGTAAGTGAGGTTCCCAACTTTTTCCGAAATCCAACACACATTCACGCAACATGTCCTCTAAGGTCTGAATAGTTCGTTCACTTTGCCCATCCGTCTGAGGATGGTATGCTGTGCTCATATCAAGACGGGTGCCTAGTGCGCTTTGCAGCGACTTCCAAAAGTGCGAAGTGAAACGGGAATCTCGATCAGAAATGATTGAGACAGGCACTCCGTGTCTAGACACCACTTCTTTCATGTAGACACGAGTCAGTCTTTCCATTTTGTCCGATTCCTTAATCGCTAAGAAGTGTGCCGATTTAGTCAACCGGTCAACGATCACCCAGATGGTATCGCATCCCGTCGGTGTCTTAGGTAAACCCGTGATAAAATCCATTGAAATGTGTTCCCATTTCCACATTGGAAGTTCCGGTTGTTGTAGTAGGCCAGATGGTTTCTGGTATTCTATTTTGACTCGGGCGCAAGTCAAGCATTTGCTCACGTAGGTGGCCATGTCGGCTTTCATGTTCGGCCACCAGTAAAGTGCCTTTATGTCATGATACATTTTATCTGAGTCAAGGTGGATAAAATATTCGGACTTGTGTGCTTCGTCCATCACCAGAGTTCTCAACTCTCCGTATCGTGGAACCCAAATCCGGTTCTCAAAATATCGGACCCCGTCCGTTTTGGTTTCAAGTTGCTTGTTCATGCCCCGCATGAGTTCTGATGGAAGATTATCATCTTTCAAAGCTTCGAGTTGCGCCTCGCGAATCTGATCGGGTAAGCTGACAAAAATCGTGAGTTGCAATGCTCGCACTCGCCTGGGTTTATCGGTTTCTTTTCTACTGAGGGCGTCGGCCACTACATTGGCCTTTCCAGGGTGGTACTTGATGGCACAATCATAATCCTTAAGCAGCTCGACCCAACGACGCTGTCGCATGTTCAGCTCCTTCTGATCGTAGATATGTTGGAGACTCTTGTGGTCGGTGTAAATGGTAAACTTGGTACTGTACAAGTAATGCCTCCATATCTTAAGGGCAAACACCACAGCTCCGAGTTCCAAATCACGGGTCGTGTAGTTCTTCTCGTGAACCCGTAGTTGTCGAGAGGCATAGGCTATAACCTTCTCGAGTTGCATCAGCACACAACCGAGACCTTGTATCGATGCGTCAATGTACCTCAAAATTCTCTGTTCCCTCGGGGAGGGCTAAAATAGGGGCGCTACAGAGTTTGGTTTTCAACAGTTGAAAAGCGGATTCTTGTGCGTCACCCCAATTGTACTTAGTACCCTTATGAGTCAAAGAGGTGAGGGGTTGGGCAATCTTTGAAAATCCTTTGATGAAACGCCGGTAGTAGCCGGCCAGTCCTAGGAATTGCCGCACCTCAGTCGGAGTCTTAGGTGCTTCCCAGTTTTTGATGGCCTCTACTTTGCCGGGATCGACATGGATACCATTCTCGTTGATCACATGTCCTAAGAAGTGAACCTCGCGCAGCCAAAATTCGCATTTCGAGAGCTTAGCGTACAGTTGCTTCTTCTTTAACAATTCCAGAATTAATCTCAAGTGTTCTTCATGGTCTGCCTTGTCCTTGGAATAGACCAGGATATCATCAATAAACACAATCACAAACTTGTCGAGGTACGCCTAGCATACTCGATTCATGAGATCCATAAATACGGCTGGTGCGTTGGTTAGACCAAAAGGCATAACTGAAAACTCGTAATGACCATACCGTGTTCTGAAAGCCGTCTTTGAAATATCTTCTTCGCGCACTCTTAGCTGATGGTATCCAGATCGCAGATCGATCTTCGAGTAATAACTCGATCCTTGAAGCTGGTCAAACAAATCATCAATTCGGGGTAAAGGATAACGGTTCTTGACCGTCACCTTGTTCAACTCCCGGTAGTCAATGCACATTCGGAAAGTCCCGTCCTTCTTTCTGACAAATAAGACAGGGGCTCCCCATGGGGATGAGCTAGGTCGGATAAAACCCTTATCCGATAAGTCTTGCAACTGAGTGGACAGTTCCTGAAGCTCCGCCTGTGCGAGTCGATACGGGGCTCGTGATATGGGTGCTGCACCGGGTGTCAACTCGATTTGGAATTCGACTTGACGAATAGGAGGGAGTCCAGGCAAATCCTCCGGGAAAACTTCCGGAAAATCTCGCACAATCGGTATATCTTCAATTCGCTTCTCCTCCGCGGGTTTGTAGGTTCCTGGACGGATCGTACACGGGATATCGCTATCTACGCAGGTGCGGAATCCCTGCGTGGGTAGATACGAGCGTAGAATAGTTAACACACGAACACACGATACAAACGATACCACGTTATATTATAACTCGAACCACGTCTATTACAGACACTGACACGTGAAATGATCACAGCTATCAAACAAACTCACAGAAAAACCAAAAGTAAAACCGAAACCTAAACAGTAACCCGTAGGTTACTTATATACACGACAACTTCGCCTCAGGCGAAGTTGTCAATAACTTCGCTCGTTGAACAAGTTCGCCTAGGCGAACTTGTCAACAACTTCGCTTGGTTAACAAGTTCGCCTAAGCGAACTTGTCAACAACTTCGCTGTTACACAAACAATTACATAAACAATATTACAGACTCGATTACAGACTTTATACATATGAACTACTAACATCTATGTACCAACAGACTCCCCCTTGGCAGTAGCTTCATATCTTGATCTTTCAGCTCTTGTCTTGTAATCCTGTATCTTCATGCGTGCACTCCTTCTCTCACACACACCGTGACTACTCGCTGATATTTCCTTGCTTCATCCTTCCAAGCAGGAATATAGAATATCTTCTTCTCGTTGAGCATCTTCAGATCAGCTTTCGTTAAGTTTACAAGATGCATCGGGTCGTACACCCTCAGCACTTCTTGTTCATCTTCGTCTTCCATCACGGCTTCAGCAGTCTGGCAATCAACGTACCACCATTTTAGATTCTTCAACACATCTTGAGGCATGTTCTTCATTGGAACCTCCTTGATGCATCGGATCGGCTTGTACTTCATCACCATCCATGGCTTGCCATCTGCTCTCAATCCCCTCTCTTTATCTTCCACTAACTTCCCTTTTTGAGGCTTCAGAAGTTCAAACTTTTTATCTTTTACGCCTTCTTTCCACACAATCTTCTCAATCATTCTCGCCATATTGTTGTCACTTCTGTTTATCAGGCCTAATCTGCCCAAATCTTTCACCTCGCATTCTGGCAACGTGTTGAGAGATCTCAACATTCTCCTGAAGTATTGAATGCCATCATAACGTTTTACCACAAATAACTTGATCTGTTCATCATAAATCCAACAGATTATCCCCTTCTTCGCCTCAGCATAGCCTTTAATGTTATAGCTCTTCTTGAACATGGCTGGAACAGAAGGCTTCTTGGTCTTGACAAACCAATGAGCACAGCCTTCCTTCCACCTAGGCTGCTCCTCCCACTCAGTAGTCTCATCCATCTCAGCCCTCACATCGGCTTTCTCAACCTCAGGGATCTCGTGTTCAACGTTTTCTTCAACGATCTCCCCTTCTTCTATCACATCTTCTACCACAATTTCTGCACCAATCTTTTCAATCTCACTGATTGGCAGAACATCTTCATCAAATAACACATCGTCGCTGAACATGTCATCATCAAGTTCCTTCAGCGCATCGATCACGTCATCCTCCACCATCACTACATCATCACCACCAGCCGCTTCGGTAGACTCCCCCTCAGCTGTGGAAGCCCCAAGAGTTTGAGAGGTTCTTGGCAGCTCACCACCTGCACCTTCCGGTGCATTGGGATCATCGTCTCGGTTTTCTCTACGCTTGGTCCTCAACTCATCACCTCTACAGCTCATCTCCCCCTGAGATGCCAAGAACGCTTTCAAGGCATCTATGATTTTCCCGTGCTCAGCCAGGAGGGATGCCTGCAGTTGATTTGCTTCCACTAGGCTTTGAATGGTCTTTGACTGCTCAGCTACAATCCGCTCTAGTGAAGCTATCCGTTCCGAGTCAGATGAGGGCGTGTCCGCAGGTGGTACCGTACCCGATACTCCTGCAGAAGTGGTGACCGTAGACTCAACAAATCGTGCTACTACCACCGATGGAGTAAACGTTGGAGGTGGTAGCGACACAATTGCTGGAGCCGACGTCTGGATGGCCGTGACCGATGGAGTGTCAGCCGACGATGTAGCCACTACGGGAACAACCGTAGCGCTTGTAGTCGATACCTGCACAGAGGTAGGAACAAGGGACATACCAGACAAGGCAGGTGGAGCAAAACGTGCAAACCTTGAAGTCTCTCCGGCTCCTACACCCATACCTGTCGTATCCCTTCGTGAGCGCTTTCTCACCAGTCGTACAGCTTCTTCTTCATCTTCTTCCTCATCGTCGTCATCAACAATTCTCTTCTTCTTACCCACCGTTCTCTCATGCCTCACCATCATCTGTCTGGCCTCTTCCATCACATCATCAAAATCAGCTTGTGGACCCGATACTGGTATATTCTCATGTGGATCAAATCGGTCCATATCAAACAACCCTTGCCCGCCGAACATGGCGTCAAGATCAATCTCAGAAGCTGGCACAGCAGCAGATACAGCAGTAGATACAGCAGGCGCAGCTGATACAGCCTGTGGTGCTGCCGCCTGTTGTGGTCTTGGGTCTCTGAACTCATCCCCTGCCGCAGGCACATACTCCAGGTTTATAAGATACCCAAAAAGCGGAGTATGCCTGGGACGCAGCTCAGGCTTGCTTCGTGCGCTGGAAGTGCGACATTGAGCAAAGATACGTTTCGTCACACATTCCACGTATCGAATAGGGCGTCTTTGAGGTAGCGACGGAGCCACATGATTTAAAATCATCTGTAGGAATCGTGGATACATTGTAAACCGCTCACGCGCCACAGCCCTCCTCTGACGATCGATCTCATAAAAGATCATCTGACTAAAAGAATATCTTTTATTGTAAGTCAGGGCAGTCATAGCAGACTGCATCGTCGCACCCATTCCATCAGTGCCCGCCTTCCGTCCTGACATACATACTATCATGACGTGCATTAGGAAGCGCCACTGATCTAACAAAAATCCTTTCCTTCGCTGTGTATCCCCTAAGAGACCTGAATACCCCATCCTTAGGAACGCGCCATCACGAAAAGGAGCAACAAACTCCGTTGGGTCATCTCTTGTTTCTTCTCCAAATTGCAACGCCACCCGTATGTGTTCAGAGGAAAACTGAACAACTTGACCATTAACGGTGGCTCGCATCACCGGGGGCTCAACTCGGCAATCATACACTACCGTCTGCCAAAAGTCTTCAATATTCGGTAGTGAAATAGGCAGGGTAGTTGTGATAGCGTGAAATATTCTTGAGCGCAGGAGAAAAGTAATAATCTCCCTGTAGTCCTCCATGCCTTTTGCATCTAGATCTAGAGTGATGAACTGGTTATGAGCTGGAAAGAATTGCCTCTGATCGTCACCGTCATCGCCACCAGCTCCTCCAACAGCAGCCATATCTGCACTAAACGAACCAAGTTAGATAACCGTTAAGCAACTCACAAGTTCGCTTTATACCATGAGCGAAGTTGTGATCAAACATGTATAGGCGAAGTTAAAGGTGAGGCGAAGTTGGGAACAACTTCGCTTCATCTGTAAGTTCGTCTAATTAATTTAAGAAAAATGGTCTAGGCGAAGTTGATGTTAACTTCGCCTTATCACAACATCGCCTCAGGCGAAGATAAGTGTTAGGCGAAATTAAGCTTCAGGCGAAGTTGAGGATAACTTCGCCTCAAGCGAAATTAAGCCCCAGGCGAAGTTGCGGATAACTTCGCCTAAACCCTAACTTCGCCTTCATCTGAATCGGCGACTGTTAGGTTTCCTACCACCGGAAATCCGGTGATTTCGGCTAAGTACGACGATCCAGGAGAGAAGAACACAACATATTAATGTTATTAAGACGAAAAGTTCGTCCATGAACACGTAACAAAAGTTTGAAAAACTCGGTTTTGAAGGTCTGACGACCCGAGGTCTCGAACCGGGTAAAAACGACCATGAAAGAACATGTTTGTGAGGTATATCGACAACACGTACCCTCAAATGATTATATAAACTGGAAACGAAGATCGAAAACGAATAGGAATCAAGTTCACCGGATAATTCTTAAGTTCGCCGGAAAACTCGGAGCTTAAGTTCGCTGATAATTTTGAAAATTAATGAAATTTACTGTTTGAAAAACCTTATATAGGGTCAGTGTAGTTCAGGCGAAGTTACGGTTAACTTCGCCTAGGCGAAGTTAAGCACAAGTTCGCCTGATTCAACTACTTCGCCTATAATTTCAAAATCAAACCTTTAAGTTTGAACATTTTGCAATAAACATTTTAAACTTCCAAAAAGAGTTAAACAAAAATGATCATGTCTAAGTAACCAGTTATAAAATAATACAACTACAAAAATAGGAAAAACTTATAAAAATTTTACGAATAAGGGATCAAATTTCAGTCTAGGTAGGGACAGCTATGTTTTAGAAAAGATCCTAACAGGAATCATACTAACTACGTGACTGTTACATAGATCCGTGTTTAGCTGTATTATGACATATAGAGACAGGTTGTAAGCAGGTAATATACTTAAGATGGTTTTCATCGTTTCTGTGATACGAGTTAGGTCCAATTAATCCTCAAAATTTAAGTGGGCAACAACTCAGAAATATTGATGCCTCCTATCTATCCTCAAAGCATATTTGGCTTTCCCCAAGTCACCCCGAGTTGACTTCGACCCATAGTGTCTGATTAACTTGCATGTATTCTCCTTCTGGTTCCCGTTCTTCTTCTTGCTCTAAGATAGAGAAGTCTTGATTTTATGGTCACTAATATGTTACATTAACTTCAAATTTTTTTATTTATTTTTTTTTTTTTTTAACAACATAGACTTCAAAGTAGAAATTAACTGCAAGTCCCGAATCTGGATCACTGCAGTGTCTTGAAACGCTTTCTTCACGGGAATCAGAACACACATGGGCTCGTGTATGACTGGGTAATCGCTTTTCTGCCTATCATTCGAAAAGATATATATGAAGACACTCAAAACTCTTAAGGTGTTTCCACGTAAAATCAAGTAATATTAGTTTGTATCACATCTACTTTTACGCACCATAAAAAG
Organism: Bidens hawaiensis; assembly: GCF_021521415.1. NCBI lineage: Eukaryota > Viridiplantae > Streptophyta > Magnoliopsida > Asterales > Asteraceae > Bidens > Bidens hawaiensis. The sequence goes on along the minus strand of NW_027505659.1, from coordinate 104,728 downwards.
CTACCATGACATACAATGATTGTCCTAAAGCCTTTTAAGCCTAATAACTTCACTAGTTAAGCACACACAATCAGTATATATATCATTTTCCAGGGTTAGATCAATTTTCCGTTTAACATAGCTAACGAACTTCTTACGAAGTAACAGACTTGAAAAGTAATTTCATTTCCCTTAAAAAAATTTTGACTTCAATCGCCCCGATCACGTCAAAGTCTTCAGGTAAACGGCAATCCTGAAGATCCAATGGATCAACTGGACCGACCACATACAAGTATGTGTCCTTCTAACTAAGTATGACCGACTAATTTTCAGCGACAGAAAGAAAACTCATCATAACCGCCCCGGTCACTTTCAGTCGTCTGGTTAATGGCGACCCTCATTCTCTACAAGTAGAAACGAGGACCAAAACATATCCGAGGGTATGTCCATCAAACTAAGGTAACCGACTAATTTTAAGCAATAGTGACGTTTTTTTTTTTTTTTTTTTTTTTTTAAATAAACACTATAAAAACATGGTTACTCGGGATTGATCATCCCGTTCAGCTCAATTAGGTTTTGAAATCTGGATTTATCAAACGCTTTTGTAAATAAATCAGCGTAATTTTCTAGCGTATCAACCATTTCGACCTTAATCAGTTTCTTCTCAGCACAATCCCGTATGAAATGATGACGAATGTCAATATGTTTAGTTTTACTATGTTTCACGGGATTGTTAATTACTGAGATGGCAGCAGTGTTATCAATTAAAATAGGAGTGAGTAAGAAATTCAGACCATAGTCGCGCAATTGTTGCTGAATCCACAAAACCTGAGAACAGCAGTTGGATGCTGCCATATATTCAGCTTCGCACGTTGAGATTGCGACTGATGTCTATTTCTTGCACTGCCAGGAAACTAATCTTCCACCGAGAAACTGACATCCTCCTGTAGTCGACTTCCGACTCTGATTGCATCCTCCATAATCAGAATCCGTATACGCAACCAGTTCCACGTCTCCTCCCTTCGGGTACCACAACCCTAGCTTCGGCTTGCCTTTGAGATACCTCAAAATCCTCTTCACACCCTTCATGTGAGATTCCTTTGGGTTTGCCTGAAAACGAGCACAAAGACAAACAGAAAACATTATATCAGGCCTAGAAGCAGTTAAATACATCAAAGAACCTATTATAGCCCGATACAGAGTTGGGTCCACATCTGCGTCACCGTCTACTTCAGCTCCCAACTTGTGGTTGACGCAAATTGGAGTGTCAAATGGAGAAGAGTCCTCCATCTTGAAACGCTTGAGGACATCATGAACATATTTTGTTTGATGAATGAACATTCCATCCTTCTTTTGATCAACCTGCAAACCTAAAAAGAACGTTAGTTCACCCATGGCACTCATCTCGAATCTTTTCTTCATAACGGCCTCAAAATCCTGACACATGGAGACTCTTGATGCAGCAAATATGATGTCATCCACGTAGTCATCCACGTAGACTTGAACTAGCAGGAAGTCACTTCCTTCTCTCTTCACAAACAAAGTACTGTCGATCAAACCCCTTTCAAAACCATTCTCTAGCAAGTAGTCCGATAACGTTGAATACCAGGCACGAGGTGCCTGATGTAATCCATACAGCGCCTTGCTCAACTTGTATACGTGATCTGGAAAGTCCGAGTCAGGAAAACCCGGAGGTTGCTCAACTACACAACCTCATCCACTTTCCCATTGAGGAACGCACTCTTCACGTCCAACTGAAACACTTTCATATTCTTGAAAGCAGCAAACGCCAAAAACAATCTTATCGCTTCCAACCTGGCCACCGGAGCGAACACTTCATTATAGTCTATCCCCTCTTGCTGATTAAATCCTTTAACGACCAGTCTCGCCTTGTTTCTTATTATTATCCCCTTCTCATCTCTCTTGCACTTAAACACCCACTTTGTGCCTATTGCATGCACATTCCTTGGTTTTTCAACCAAAGTCCAAACTTCCATCTTTTTAAATTGAGCCAACTCTTCTTGCATCGCCTCGACCCACGAGCTGTCCTTAAGAGCCATTTGATAATTTTTCGGTTCAATCTGGCTAATAAAGCATGAGTACAAACATTCGTTCATAATACCTGTTTCCTTAATGCTTGTATAAACACAGGTGTGTTGATTCAAGCTACTTCTGGTTTGTACACTGGAGGACACATCACCTATAACATTCTCCAGAGGGTGATCTTTGTGAATTCTCGTGGTCGGCACAGCACCGACATGCAAATTATCTTCTAAATTAGTAGAGAGCTCATCAATGGTTGTTTCTGGCTGAGAGTGAAAAGGATTAATAAACTCTTCTTCAGGAGAGACAGCAGGGGAACCGATAGAATTTGATGAGGAAGGTTGACAATCATCAAATAGCGGTCTATGCGCCAAATTTTCTTCCTCATCTAGAATCATCTTCGTAGCAACACGTTCTTCTTCTTCTGTACGAACCAAATCAGGTATGTTAAAAGACTTGAAGAGCCTATCATAGTCGAAAATCCCAGGAGGTCCGATGCTCGGTCTTGGCGATCTGTAACTCGTAATGTCGGTGTTACATACCACTTCAACCTTGCCGTTCGTTGTATTAAAGACACGCCTGTTGGGAGTCCCAACTTCATAGCAGACTAAGATTCCTTCATCGGCTGCTTCACCAAACTTTGAATGTGCCTTTAAAATTGAACACGGGGACCCGAAAGCTTCAAGTCCACACAAATTGGGCTTTCTTCCATGCATCAGCTCGTAGCATGTTTTATTAAGTCTTTTTACCGTTAACACTCTATTCAGGACATAGCAAGCTGTAGAAACAGCTTCAGCCCAGAACACCACCGGAAGCTTCGAATCAGCCAGCATTGTCCTGGCTCCTTCAATTAAAGTTCTATTCTTCCTTTCAGCCACTCCATTCTGTTGCGGAGTATACGGAGCGCTGAATTGGTGTTCAATCCCTCTTGACAGACAGAAGATTTCCATTTCAAAATTTTTAAACTCAGAACCATTGTCACTTCTGATGAACTTCACTCGTTTATCCATAATGTTCTCAACTTTGGTAATCAGATTCTTCACCAGTTGAGCCGTTTCGTCCTTCGATTTCAGGAAGTATACCCACGAGTATCGTGAGTAGTCATCAGTAATCACCAAGCAATAAGTTGTACCACCCAGACTTCTTACATTCACAGGACCGAAGAGATCCATGTGAAGCAGCTCTAGTGTACTAGCAATTGAGTTTACTTTCTTGGTGAGATGGGACTTCTTGTGCTGCTTTCCCTTTTTGCACGCAAGACATTTGTCTTCAAAATTGAAACTTTTTAAGGGAACACCCAACACAAGCCCATGTCTGACAATATGGTTCATCTTTCGAAGATGAATGTGTCCCATTCTCCTGTGCCATAGTTCTGATTCCGATTCGCTTGCTTTCGTCAAAAGGCACGATTCTTCAGTTGACATTTCAGTTGAACTTAGATCCATCATATACGTATTTCTATCACGTGGGGCCTTCATAACTATCCACTCCTCTGGTATTTGAAAACCAGGCTTCAACACAATCGCATCAGTCTTCATGAAGTGTACGGTATAATCTTTATCACAAATCTGCGACACACTCAGCAGATTGTGCTTAAGTTCTTCAACAAAATTCACATTTTCTAACGTCATCTTCCCGTTAGTTACCGTACCCCTTCCAGTTATTCTACCACCACTCTCACCAGCAAAACTGACTTTTGCCCCTTGAACAGGTTTTAAATCTTGTAACAAATTCTTGTTACCAGTCATGTGCCGGGAACAGCCGCTGTCCACAACCCAAAGATTCTTGGACGCCCTGTTCAACTGTTCCTGCACAAACAAAAAGATTATTAAAATTTGGGGACCCAAGACCTCTTGGTCTTGGGTCGACTAACCTTCTTATCAGAACTCACACACCTTGACTGACCATAGTTAGCATTAGGAAAATTTTCACGAGTCCTAACAGGATACCTCCTTGGAGACTGATAGTGAGGCCAACCAAACCGACGAACATTAAGAGAATTAAAAGAATTATAGCAGTTGGTTTGGTTATTGGTAGTGTGAAAACGAGATGTGTTTCTTTGAAAACCGGTATTATATCTCACATTTGAATGGTTTTCATTTTTAACATTTAAACGATTACTAAAAACCTTAGTCTCAGTTTTCGAGGGCCTCACCTCTCTGAAACGTTGCTTCAGAGGGCAATCAGCAACAAGGTGCCCTGTTTGATTACATCTAAAACAACATCTATATTCAGCTTTCTTTTCAGCAGATGTTTTAGATGTGGAGGCAATATTACCACCCGTACGTCTCACATAAGGTGGGACATATGGGTTGAGTGGAGTACTCTTTTGAGTTGATTTAACCTTTTCTCCACTAGTGGGTAATACTTCCTTCTCTTTTGTCTTACCCGACTCGGATGATTTATCCGAATTAGATGAGACAAGACTTGAAATTTTAATTTTTGAGACAGGCGAACTTGCTTCGCCTTTACTAACTTCCGGTACTCTACCAGTTTCCTTAGCAGTACCTGTCTGATCAGCTACAAAATTAACAGATTCATGAACACTAGGATTGAAAGTATAATTATGGTTATATGGTGGTGGAACCTCATGGTAACCAATTCCTCCCCTTTTAGGTGAGGAACCTTGATCACTGACGAGGTGATCAAGAATAGCATATGAATTCCGGAATTGCTCCAGTTTCCTATTTAGTTCCACCACTTTTACCTGGTGGTCAGCAATCTGTTTTTCCTTTTCAGCGATTAATTTGGTTTTCTCTTTTAAAACCTCGTAGCTCAGATCGATCACATCAATTTTTTCAGCTAATTTTGTTTTTAAACTTTTCACGTCTTTTTCACAAGCTTTAATTTTTATTTTATAATTATTTTCTCTTGTTTTTGTGAAGTGATGATCTTCTTTCAAGGTTTTAAATTCGGCATCCAATTTAACATACTGATCAGTAATTGTTGCAAGCTGTTCAGACAAGTTCTCACACTTAGTACAGATAGGTTTAATACATACCTCGGTGTTCTGATCATCAGCCATAAATGCTTCTTCATTCTAAGCAGCTTTCAAACATTCCTCAGCTACAACCTTCGCCATGTGTGCCTTCTCAAAGAGTTCTCCAGAGAACATGTTCCAATTGTATTCACCAGCATCAGACATCATGGCATTATTCCCATTGTTATTCCCACTTTGATGTGTAGTCCTCCCCTGACTACGTTCAACCCGTGCATTAGTGCACTCCTTTGCAAAGTGTCCATTCTGTTGGCAATTGTAACACCTCACCCTTGACTTGTCAAATCCTGGCTTTCCACCTACGAACTTTCTGCCAGTCTTCTTCATGAAACGCTTCACTCTTCTGACTATCATCGCCATCTGCCACTGCAGATCCATCTCCTCCAGATCATCAGGATCGATCTGGTCATAGTCTTCTTCCAATACAGCAGGGTCTACAATCTTCCCTTGTATGTAGTTCTCGTAAGAAGCAATAAAAGATGCATAGACTGCAAACTGCTCTTCAGCAGATTTGACACTCATTGGCATCTTAGTGTAGTTATTGCTTGAAGCACTGGGAGAGAAACTACTTGTGGATGCTTGAGGTTTCGAAGCACTTGATCCTCCAGCAACGAAGCAAACGTCACCGTTCATGTTTACAGACACATTTCCTTCATGAGAAGAGTCAGAACCAGACTCTCCTTTGGAGTAGTAAGCAGCAGAGTCAGGCTTCGAACTTGAGCCTGTGTTAACTTTGGCACCATACATACCAGGGTCTTGAACCTGATCCGTTGGTGTTTCTTTACGAACCATATTAAGCTCAAAGGTTCTGAGCTTGTTTACTGCTATCTCCAAGTCGAAATTAGGAAAGTCTTTGTCTTCCCTCATTAAAACAGTATACATTTCCCACTTTGGTGGGAGAGCATCGAGAAGCTTCTCAACTATTTCCTCCTCTCTGTAAGCAATAGAATAGTTGTTCAGCTCTGTCATTAGATGATAATATCGGGTGATAATATCATCGAGCGATTCGTTCTTCAAGTACTTGAAGACAGAGAACTGGGTCTTCAACAACTTAATCTTCGAAGCACGAATACCCACGTTCCCTTCGAATCTATTCTCAAGAGCATCCCAAAGCTCTCGTGCAGAAGTGTACTTCCGGAATGTATGGAGAACCTCTTGAGGAAGTGCCATAGTAATTGCAGCATGGGCCTTGCTCTCGGCCTCATACATTTTCTTCTCTTCTTCCTCCATCTTGCTGTACTTCTTAACCACATCACGACCTTCGTATTCCATTGTTGGTGGAATATATCCATCCTGGATGCACACCCACATCTTTGCATCCTGGTATTTAATATACTGAATGAATCTATCTTTCCACGCTACGAAGTCTGTTCCTTTCATCAACCTTGGGGCCTTAGTAGCCGACCCCGCTTCAACTTCCATTTTGACTAATTCAGAGATGTTAATTGGCGACATCTTCGCGAAAACAAGAAAACCCGAAAATTAAAAAAAATTCTTCCAAACAGTACTATAGGCGAAGTTAAGGCTAACTTCGCTTAAGTGTTAACTTCGCTGGAAAAACTGTAAATTCGCGTGACTTGGCGAAGTTGAGAACAACTTCGCTTAAGGTAAGCGAACTTAGGAGGTAAGCGAAGTTGAGGATAACTTCGCTTAGGCGAACTTATGAGGTAGGCGAAGTTGTGGATAACTTCGCTTAGCCTTATATCTTCGCCGAAACCCTACTTCCAGTGACGGCAACTTCGCCTGAAGAACAGCAACTTCGCCGAAGAACACTGAAAATATTCAGATCTGTTTTCAACGATTTAGCAGTTTCCGGTCGGTGTTATGGCTTGAATAAGACTGTATAAGGTGAGTATAACACAATCCCAACAAAAACGCGTCCCGCGAATAGGTCAAACGAGACGTTTTCTACACCCGCGTGAAATCCCGAACCTCACAATCGAGCCAAAGGCTCTGATACCAATTGTATCGTACACGGGATATCGCTATCTACGCAGGTGCGGAATCCCTGCGTGGGTAGATACGAGCGTAGAATAGTTAACACACGAACACACGATACAAACGATACCACGTTATATTATAACTCGAACCACGTCTATTACAGACACTGACACGTGAAATGATCACAGCTATCAAACAAACTCACAGAAAAACCAAAAGTAAAACCGAAACCTAAACAGTAACCCGTAGGTTACTTATATACACGACAACTTCGCCTCAGGCGAAGTTGTCAATAACTTCGCTCGTTGAACAAGTTCGCCTAGGCGAACTTGTCAACAACTTCGCTTGGTTAACAAGTTCGCCTAAGCGAACTTGTCAACAACTTCGCTGTTACACAAACAATTACATAAACAATATTACAGACTCGATTACAGACTTTATACATATGAACTACTGACATCTATGTACCAACAGGGTTTCTCAACAATATGCACCAAAATTGCCGGATGACCCTTTCGTAGATACTTCTGCGCCTTCATGAGGGTAATGACGCCGGTGGTCATGCCGCTTCTCTCGCCCCGTATCGAAATGATCTCGCCGGAAGGGGTAGTAATGTGGACTATCTTGTCGTGACATATAATCTCCGCTCGGTTCTCGGATAACCAGTCCATGCCGACAACGACATCGAAACTACTAAGCGTAAAAGGAATAAGGTCGATATCAAAGACATGACCTGCCAGTTTTAACTTACATCCCACAAGTACATGAGTCGTTACTATAGTCTTACCGTCAGCTAATTCAACAGGAAACTTAGCGTCTAACGGGGTTGGAGTTAAGTCTAAGAGTTGATTAAAGGCTTTCGACACAAAACTCATATCAGCTCCAGTGTCAAACAATACAGAAGCGAAACAATCGTTCACATGGAACTTACCAGTCACCACGTACCGATCATTGCGGGCTTGACCCAACCCAATAACAAAAGCTCTTCCATTACCATTGTTTCCACCACCACTGCCACTTCCATTACCTCCATTGTTGTCGTTCTGTTTCAGCTTGGGGCAGTCTTTCTTAAAATGTCCCTCTTGTCCACACTCAAAACATCCCTTGGTTGTCATGGGTGGTTTAGGAGCACCCTTTGCCGCAAGGTCTGTAACACCCCGTAACCGCAGCGGAAACGTAAACGGGATGCAACAGACACCTCTGATATCAACCACATTGTTTATAAAGAAAACCGAATACATTAATATACTTCAAATTACATTATCTCATAATTCATTACCGTCTAGGTGATACACACATCATACAATACGATACATAATTCTATTTATTATAATGTATCCTAACATCCCGCACGCAGTTCTTACACACATCAAGCACTTAGCACGTAAGCAATCACTTCATCTTAATTGTACCTGAAAAGCATGTGAGAAAACGGGTCAACTACGAATAGTTGGTGAGTTTCACAATTCGGGTAAACCATGATAAATCATTATCAAAATATAATATTATCGATGTAATTATGCTGACCCCACAAGTGAAACCTCTGACTATCACACACAACCCCCGTGGCATATCCACCGCCCACGGTCCTGCCCCAAACCGCTATGTCTAACATTACATAGCAAAATAAATAACAACAAAATAGACATGTGCAACTGGCTGGGAAACATCAGCAAATCCATGCCGGACCAGTTGGGTTTGTCAGACCAATAGTACTATCCACACTCTACCGGCTTTAAGTTAATCACTCGTGTTCCGGGGCCTTAGAATGTTAGCAACTCAGACAATTACCATCTTAGTACATTTCCGTACGATTCCCATACAATAAAATATATATAAATCCACGCAAATCCATGCGTTCAGTATGTACATAAACATTTCAGGAGTAACATGCTTCTGCCCCGGGAAAATATTTAAAAACAGTTCAGAAAAAGGGGCTCGTGAAACTCACCTTAGCACATGCAAGCAGGTACAACAGTCATTATTAGTTAACACGTCTAATCTGTAATATGATCCCTACGATCGTTATTATACAATTATAGTTTATATAATCTTTAACCGTATCAACCGGTACATCTGGGGACACTGTTAACCCAGTACTGTACCCATTCCGGGGGCAATGTTAACCCAGAAACACTTCTCCGGACTCAGATTGTGATATCGTTTAGAGTTCCATGGTCACAATTACTATTAGTTTGTTTTCCACGTTTTGCGTGCCTAGCACGGTTATCCGTTTTTACGTTCCAAAATTGAGTTTGGTCACACACGACCCGAAAATAGTCGTTGACTGATAATTTAATTAAAGTTGTGAAATTAGAGCTCGGCTTAGACGCCCCGATTGGCCGCGGGACCCGTTTCCGTCTTTAGTGCGCCGGAAACTGTTAAATCGGGTAAAATTACTCAAATCATCCGAATTATTTTCGGATGATTCATTTTTACTTGTTTAATTCAATTATATGAAAATAGTTCATTTTTAGGGTTTTTATACACCAGTCAGCTCGCTTAGGCGAACTTTACCGGTTTACGCGTTTTAAACTTTAAAAGTTTGTTTTTATTTTCTTTTTAGCACAAATAATTATCCGTTTAATCTCGGATCTTGAAATTTTGCACAAATCACTTTTTGACAGTGGGGAATTTTATAAAAATATTTCCAGAATTAATTTTTATATTAAAAATTTTTTTATCTATTTTTAAACACCATTTAAACACTAAATATGTCGTAAATACCAAACCATCTTAGAAAAATCCCAAATTTTTCCTTGATGTCCCCTGCCATTCACATAGTCCCCTGTAATTTTTCCAGAACCAAAATCTTTCTTTACATGCCATTTTCACTAAAACCGAGCTAGAAAACCCTAGAACTCGTTTAACCGAAAATCTACTTAGACTTCTCCAACTGACATAAAATTTTGTGTGTGACTTATACATGTTATAAAAAGCTTTTCTGGAATTTTCCAGAATTTTTCATGATATTTAACTATTTTTCACCATTTTTAGCCAAAACCGAGCATTAAATTCACCAAATATTCATCCTTTGTCCAAAAATTACCAAATATTCACAGAACTCATATTTTTATGTATTTAACACCTCTGTAAAATTTCATTACCTAACTCTAAACCATCAACAATCTGTCCAAAAACTCCAAAACCGAACATAAACCGAATATACCTTTTGTTTTCCGCCACTACAAGCTACACACTCGTCTTTCCGCCTTATTTCCCACTAAACACAGAACCTACAACCAACATACCACAATACCAAGCAAGTTACACTCACAATCAAGCCTCTTACACTCTAGTTTCGGTTATTGTTTCAAAACTAAAGTTTAAACCGTAAAAATTCGTTTTTGGCTCGTTTAACTCCTTTCTTGGACCAAGATCCGTTGTATAACCCGTATACATCACTTGATCATGCAAGAATCGGTTTTCATCTTTGAAACCTCATTTTCTTGCAAATAAACTCAAGAAACGAAGATGGAAACGTAAATAACTCGACATTTTACCTCGGTTTTCTTGCTACAATTCCGGGTTTTTGGATCATGAAGTGGAGTGGAGATGAAGAAGAAGATTGAATGCTTGAAAAAAAATAAAAGTGGCAAAGGGGGGGGGGGGCTGCCGATCGGAATGTATGAGGGGGGTGGGGTGGGACCCACCTCTCCATTTCTAGCCACATGTTTGGATTCTCGAAATCCGGATAATGTTTTGGATAATCTGATTCAGTTCGTTTTTCGGTTAAATGTCTAATCCGGCTTAAAACGAGGCTAAAACGGTCGATTTTGGCTTAAAAATGAAATTTATATAAAACCGATTTAAAAACTTTAAAAAACTTAAACCATGGCATTTATTAACTTAAAACATCATATTATTAATTATTGCGCATCTTTTTCGGCTTGATTGATTGTCTCTTGCTCGGTTTGGTATTAAAGGTTTCGTTTAACGTACCGACGTACCATTAAATCGAAATTCTTTTTCGGTGCCGTACTTTACTTATTTCGAAGCATTAATGCTTCGTAAAATCACTAAATATTATAGATATCGTCTATAATTGAACCCTCGATTCGTTCGGGTTTCAATAACTATCGATCGATTAATCGCATATTCAATACGATGAATTATATATTCTCGTACAATCAATACTGTGAACCATGTATTCTCGTATAATTACTATGGTAATTCATGTACCCGACATTAAATATGACGTAACTATTGTCTACCGGTTAGGGTATACCGGGTTTCGTCGGAATCGTTACTTTCTCCCCCCGTTAAGAAATTTCGTCCTCGAAATTTTACACGCCCACTATCCCCTTCCGAAAGAAAGGTGGGGGTTTTCCCTTCAGAATTCACCCTCGCGCTACCAGGTATAATCTGGTCCTCGCTGTGAATTCCACTTAATCTTAATCAATAAAGCTTGGTATGTCTAAACTGTTTAGTTTTCCTGTCTACTATCTCTACGGAATTATTTATGATATCAAGCATGTCTTCTATGAGTACCTACATTACTAGTACTTTCGTTGCCTCATCGCTTGGGTACTTTTCAATCCGTATACATGGCAAAACTTCATGTATAGTACTTAGCCCCTGGAGTACTTTAATCGATAAACTAAATGACCAATCATGGAGATAGTCTCATGAGGTCCAATATATTAAGGAGCTATTTTCGGTTTTGCCAAACCTCATATCACCTCTCTAAGGTGATGTCTTAAAATGCCTTGTCACCTCTTTCCAGTGACAATTGTTTCTTATGAATGTTGGCATAAATCCTTTGCCAATCTCGCGCTGCTTTCAACTTATCTAAAATATTATAAATCCGATTGGTCGTTTCTCGAATCAATTCAAATCTTATGGCTTGATTGACGCCCATTTTCAATTTAACAAATTGGTGATAATTACTTCACCCATAGAAAGCTTCAAGCTCTCGATGCTTCCTTCCCCGCCTTCAATAATGGAAGTAGGATGACTATTTCGATCTGAGATCATTGAAAATGGTACTCCACGACGAGATACCATTTCACCATCAGGAATTTGGGCGAGAATTCTTTGTGGTAATCGTCATGGATTGGGATAAAATGTGAGGATTGGTTAATCGATCCGCGATTACCCAATTTACTTCATGCCTTTGATATATCTTGGGAATTTGCGTCCCGAACTCCATTGTAATTTATTCCCACTATCATTGGCGAATTTTCTGTCGTTGTGGCGTTCCCCAGGGTTTTCGGTGTGCAGCCTTATCTCTTGCATAACTTATATATTCACCAACACACGTAACCATATCTTTCTCCAAACTCGGCCATTTATAAAATCCTTTCAGATATTCGTATCATCAATAGTCTAGTCCGATCCCGGATGTATGGAATATTCCGATCTATGCGCTTCGTTCATGATTAATTCACGAAGGTCATGGAGGGTCGGGATCCAGACCCGATTTTTGAAATAGAGAATTTCGTCCACGCGCTGTTCGAAATTCTTCTCATTGCCGTAAAGTGCCTCCCTTTCCAATTGTTCCTCTTTCAACGCCTCACGTTGAGCAACTCGAATCAGGTCCGAAAAGTTCGACTGGACTATCATCTCTAGCGCTCGCACTTGCAATGGCTTAACCCGATCTTTCCTACTCAAAGCATCGGCTACGGCGTTAGCCTTGCCGGGGTGATAACGGATGTCACAGTCATAATCGCTTAACAACTCGACCCATCTTTGTTGAGTATGAGATTGAGGTCTTTTATCATTTATAAAATTTGTACATTTGCGTCGTACAAAGGATTATGAGTTGGGTAATGCTAAAAATTCTTTAATAAACCGCTGATAGTCTCCGGCTAGTCCTAAAATTGGCGCATTTCCTTGGGCGCCTTGGGTGACTGCCAATTTTAATGGTTTCTATCTTATTTGGATCTATGTGAAATCCTTGTTGCTTTACAACATGACCAAGGAATTATGCTTTCTGTATTCAAACTCACATTTCGAAAATTTCGCGTACAACTCCTACTGCTTTAGCACTTCCATAATTTTCCTTAAACGTCGTTCGTGCTCTTCTTTACATTACAAATATATCAAAATATCATCAATGAATGCTATGACAAATTTGTCAAATTAAGGTTTACAGACTCGATTCATGAGGTCCATGAACACTGCCGGCGCATTTGTTAGCCCGAAAGGCATAGATAAGAATTCAAAATGGCCGTAAGGAGTCCGAAACGCTGTTGTTGCAACGTCCTCCTCTTGGATTTTTCATTTGGTGATAACTATATCTAAGATCAATTTTCTAAAAATAAATCGCCCCTTGCAGTTGGTTAAATAGATCATTTACTTCGAAGAAGTGAATACCTATTCTTGATCGTCACTTTATTCAATTCTCCCTAATCAATACATATCCTAACACTTCTGTCCTTCATTTCCCCAAATAACACTGGTGCACCCCATGGTGACTAACTAGGTCGTATAAAACCTTATCCAATAATTCTTGCATTTCAGTTGGTGCAAGTCGGTAAGATGCTTTAGCAACCGGGCCAGCTTGAGGCATTAAATCGATTCTGAATTCGACCTGCCGGGTTGGCGGTAATCCAGGAAGTTCTTCTGGGAAAACTTGTGGAAATTTGCGTACCACCGCGATATCTTCTATATGTTTTCTTTTTTTAAATACTTTTCTCTGTATCTAATCGCTTCATCGTCCGAAAGAGAGCTTCTAATCATCTTCTTTTCATATTCGATTTCAGCTTCATGTCGAGTTAGCCAATCCATGTTAACTATTTCGTCAAAACTTCTTAACTTTGTTGGTCGTAGGTCAATAAGGCAAGGTTAATCGTTCAGAATAATAGGACAATTCCGAACAATTTAGTTAACCATTAGGGATTTACCGTTAGCGATTCTATAGTATAGGGTTCTGTAGTTTCACTAATCGGTATCTTTCCAAATGATAGGAGGTTAACAAGAACTAACTTCTATCGACGACCGTAAAAATATCACTGAAGCCTATTGATTTAAAACTACAACGTACTCAATACCACCTTTGGATCATGACGTGCTTTATTCTAATTACTCACAAAAGCAAGGCTCCTTGCTTGATCAAAGGTTGATGCTTGTCATGAGGTTCGTCTTCCAACGACACTTTGGTTCAACTTTGGGCAATTTCTCTTGAAACGTTCTTTACTGCCACCTTCATAGCAAGTACAACTGTTTGGCATAATTTGATTTCTTTGGATGGATGGTTATTGAAGCCGTTGGGTTCGGAGTGGTTGTACACGAATGGGTTGGGGTCGCCGGTTCACATGGCTTCAATTGGTTCTACAATTGGGGCATTACGTCCATCTTTACCATACATGTGGCCTACTATCACTCGACATTCTTCTTTCTGCCGATAACTATATTTTCCACATTTAGGGAAGGACCCTTCATGCGGTTCATGTTTTCACACCAGAACTAGTCTTAGTATAATTCTGGGTTGTAGGACCTACCTACTTATTCAAAAGCCTATCTTGCACTATACCTTTATCATTTCTCTTCTTTAACACTCGACGTCTCACCTAACGTCCTTCCATTCCACTTCCCATAGAGTCAAATATATCAATACTGGCTTGTGACACAACCCTTCCAAAGGTTGTATATTTTACATGATTGACTATACTCCTTATCGATGGAGTTAGTCCCCAATATAGCGCTCACTTCGCTTAGTTTCAGGAGTAATTAGCCATGTTACCAGACATGACAATTCCTTCAAACGATAAGCGTGTTCTCAGTGATCAGCACACAACATTTCTATCTTCCATAGCTCAGTTTCCAATCTCTGAACTTAATTACTCGAATAAAAGTGCTTTAGCCCAAGAATTTTAAATTCCGACCATATCATCTGAGTAATAATTTTCTAACTATAATTTTGTACCATCGTGTTCCACCACGATACAACATAATCTACCAACATATCTGTAGCATATTTCACTACACAATGTTCTAGCCTCTTACCAATATCCTTAACCATTTCGATCTTTTCCATCCACTCGCTATTCTATTCCTCCCTTTACCATCAGTAAACGATTAATAATTTCCTTAACACAACCAACAAACATATCCTTCATACCGAATCTAATTCATTACGACTACTATTCATGTTTAGTTTATAACTAATACTTGTAGTCATAATAGTATTTGGTGGGACATTATCACTCTTAGTAATACCTCTAAGAATTGAAATATTTATATTCATGTGATTGCTCGATCTATAATTCTGCGATCACATTTGCATCAACACTAGCAGTGATCTGTGATACAACATTCGGTATCATCATCTGCTATCTTTGAGCAATCAACTGAATCATATCAATCTCCATCATTGGAGTTACTCTTTTTATGTCATTCTGCCGTACCCATCCCGTACGCAGTAATCAATGCTAATCTCACCGTATAACTCGTTACCAGCTCAATCATAACAGCAGGTACACATACACACCAAATATTATCATACATATTACACATACCAGTATCTAGTATATATGTCCCATAAATATAATAACATATGGACTTAACCTGACGTCGGTTAACGCTTAAATATGTTCCATAACCCTTGTCACCAACTGACATATAGATCTTTCTCAACAATGATTAATGTTTAATATGCTTGATTTCAATATCCTTCTGCATGTCAGCATAACCGATACATGCTCACCGTGAGCACCAAACGATTACGTACCACGGAGTTATAATATCTGTGTCTATTTGTATATCCGGCATACACGGTATACCACCTACGAACGAACAACCAACTATGCTATAATGATTCCAACACCTCTTTGTGTATGGGTAATCATTCTATTCGAGTATACATGGGTATAGGCATCTAGCGGATGTAAGGATAACATAGGGAGTTGCAAGGTTCAAGGTAATCGCGCAACATGGGTTGCCTTCAAATATTATCAATTACTATTATGGGAAACTCTATCGCTTGCTCAGTCAATGTCCTCCGGCGTTCTAGGTTCGCTAAAATCGGTAATTCTCGATCTGGAGGTGGTATGACTCATATGTTTGAGAGTGAGAAATACATATATATGTTTCTATATATTATTTTTATCTGCTCATTTATTATCAGACTTATTATTATTTTATTTTATTTTATTTTATTTTATTTTATTTATTTATTCATTTATTTACCTTAATGGGATAAGGATGGGTTCAGGTACAAGTCCATCCGTACGTGAGGGTCGGCGGTTCTGGTGATCATAGGGGGTTATTAAGATATACGGTACCGGTGTTGGTAGGGTAAGGGATTTATTAATTCCGGTTGGGAGTGACGGTTACTAGATATTTCTGGTTAATGTCAAACGGGAGATCTAACTTGGTACTATCATAACTATGGCCCGATAAGTCAGACTTATCATCAACCGATGCTCTAGGAATTTCAGCATCCTCGGTACTTTTATTATTTCATCCCCCGGTCCCTTATCCGGGTCCTATTTCTCAATACATGTATCCACATGATATGTACATATATATATATACACATTAGCACGTATAAATAATATTATATATTTTACACATATGTTGCCATTTTTACCTATTAACGTACCCCGTGACTTCCCCTGAATTCCCTCGTGTGGACAAGTCTGTTATTATGTTCCGGACCATAATAACTCACTTGTCCATCCAAGTTCATCCAGATCTCGTCACTATAAATTATTAGTTGATATTCAGATCCTATAATACTTGAGCTACTGGTTATATTTTTGGTATCTTTTAAAGACATCCTAAATCTTTATAACCAATGGCTCTGATACCAACTTCTGTAACACCCCGTAACCGCAGCGGAAACGTAAACGGGATGCAACCGACACCTCTGATATCAACCACATTGTTTATAAAGAAAACTGAATACATTAATATACTTCAAATTACATTATCTCATAATTCATTACCGTCTAGGTGATACACACATCATACAATACG
Organism: Bidens hawaiensis; assembly: GCF_021521415.1. Taxonomy (NCBI): domain Eukaryota; kingdom Viridiplantae; phylum Streptophyta; class Magnoliopsida; order Asterales; family Asteraceae; genus Bidens; species Bidens hawaiensis. Next base: position 87,843 of record NW_027505659.1, on the reverse strand, counting down.
ATACATAATTCTATTTATTATAATGTATCCTAACATCCCGCACGCAGTTCTTACACACATCAAGCACTTAGCACGTAAGCAATCACTTCATCTTAATTGTACCTGAAAAGCTTGTGAGAAAACGGGTCAACTACGAATAGTTGGTGAGTTTCACAATTCGGGTAAACCATGATAAATCATTATCAAAATATAATATTATCGATGTAATTATGCTGAGCCCACAAGTGAAACCTCTGACTATCACACACAACCCCCGTGGCATATCCCCCGCCCACGGTCCTGCCCCAAACCGCTATGTCTAACATTACATAGCAAAATAAATAACAACAAAATAGACATGTGCAACTGGCTGGGAAACATCAGCAAATCCATGCCGGACCAGTTGGGTTTGTCAGACCAATAGTACTATCCACACTCTACCGGCTTTAAGTTAATCACTCGTGTTCCGGGGCCTTAGAATGTTAGCAACTCAGACAATTACCATCTTAGTACATTTCCGTACGATTCCCATACAATAAAATATATATAAATCCACGCAAATCCATGCGTTCAGTATGTATAAAAACATTTCAGGAGTAACATGCTTCTGCCCCGGGAAAATATTTAAAAACAGTTCAGAAAAAGGGGCTCGTGAAACTCACCTTAGCACATGCAAGCAGGTACAACAGTCATTATTAGTTAACACGTCTAATCTGTAATATGATCCCTACGATCGTTATTATACAATTATAGTTTATATAATCTTTAACCGTATCAACCGGTACATCTGGGGACACTGTTAACCCGGTACTGTACCCATTCCGGGGGCAATGTTAACCCAGAAACACTTCTCCGGACTCATATTGTGATATCGTTTAGAGTTCCATGGTCACAATTACTATTAGTTTGTTTTCCCCGTTTTGCGTGCCTAGCACGGTTATCCGTTTTTACGTTCCAAAATTGAGTTTGGTCACACACGACCCGAAAATAGTCGTTGAATGATAATTTAATTAAAGTTGTGAAATTAGAGCTCGGCTTAGACGCCCCGATTGGCCGCGGGACCCGTTTCCGTCTTTAGTGCGCCGGAAACTGTTAAATTGAGTAAAATTACTCAAATCATCCGAATTATTTTCGGATGATTCATTTTTACTTGTTTAATTCAATTATATGAAAATAGTTCATTTTTAGGGTTTTTATACACCAGTTAGCTCGCTTAGACGAACTTTACCGGTTTACGCGTTTTAAACTTTAAAAGTTTGTTTTTATTTTCTTTTTAGCACAAATAATTATTCGTTTAATCACGGATCTTGAAATTTTGCACAAATCACTTTTTGACAGTGGGGAATTTTATAAAAATATTTCCAGAATTAATTTTTATAATAAAAATTTATTTATCTATTTTTAAACACCATTTAAACACTAAATATGTCGTAAATACCAAACGAACTTTGAAAAATCCAAAATTTTTCCTGGATGTCCCCTGCCATCCACATAGTCCCTTGTAATTTTTCCAGAACCAAAATCTCTCTTTACATGCCATTTTCACTAAAACCGAGCTAGAAAACCCTAGAACTCGTTTAACCGAAAAGTCTACTTAGACTTCTCCAACTGACCTAAGGATTTGTGTGTAACTTATACATGTTATAAAAAGCTTATCTGGAATTTTACAGAATTTTTCATGATACTTAACTATTTTTCACCATTTTTAGCCAAAACCGAGCATTAAATTCACCAAATATTCATCCTTTGTCCAAAAATTACCAAATATTCATAGAACTCATATTTTCATGTATTTAACACCTCTGTAAAATTTCATGACCTAACTCTAAACCATCAACAATCTGTCCAAAAACTCCAAAACCGAACATAAACCGAAAATACCTTTTGTTTTCCGCCACTACAAGCTACACACTTGTCTTTCCGCCTTATTTATCACTAAACACAGAATCTACAACCAACATACCACAATACCAAGCAAGTTACACTCACAATCAAGCCTCTTACACTCTAGTTTCGGTTATTGTTTCAAAACTAAAGTTTAAACCGTAAAAATTCGTTTTTGGCTCGTTTAACTCCTTTCTTGGACCAAGATCCGTTGTATAACCCGTATACATCACTTGATCATGCAAGACTTGGTTTTCATCTTTGAAACCTCATTTTCTTGCAAATAAACTCAAGAAACGAAGATGGAAACGTAAATAACTCGACATTTTACCTCGGTTTTCTTGCTACAATTCCGGGTTTTTGGATCATGAAGTGGAGAGGAGATGAAGACGAAGATTGAATGCTTGAAAAAAATATAAAAGTGGCAAGGGGGGGGGGCTGCCGATCGGAATGTATGAGGGGGGTGGGGTGGGACCCACCTCTCCATTTCTAGCCACATGTTTGGATTCTCGAAATACGGATAATGTTTTGGATAATCTGGTTTAGTTCGTTTTTCGGTTAAATGTCTAATCCGGCTTAAAACGAGGCTAAAACGGTCGATTTTGGCTTAAAAATGAAATTTATATAAAACTGATTTAAAAACTTTATAAAACTTAAACCATGGCATTTATTAACTTAAAACATCATATTATTAGTTATTGCGCATCTTTTTCAGCTTGATTGATTGTCTCTTGCTCGGTTTGGTATTAAAGGTTTCGTTTAACGTACCGACGTACCATTAAATCGAAATTCTTTTTCGGTGCCGTACTTTACTTATCCCGAAGCATTAATGCTTCGTAAAATCACTAAATATTATAGATATCGTCTATAATTGAACCCTCGATTCGTTCGGGTTTCAATAACTATCGATCGATTAATCGCATATTCAATACGATGAATTATATATTCACGTACAATCAATACAGTGAACCATGTATTCTCGTATAATTACTATGGTAATTCATGTACCCGACATTAAATATGACGTAACTATTGTCTACCGGTTAGGGTATACCGGGTTTCGTCGGAATCATTACAAGGTCTCCTCTACATTCCTTTGCTTGGTGACCCATCTTTCCGCATCTTTGACACTTGACACGGTCACACGGGCCAGCATGATGATAGTTGCACCTGTTGCACTTCGGATATTTCCCAGCATATCCGCTCGAACCCTGCCCGCCACCGTTGTTATTGTTATTGTGACCCTGATTGTTGAAGCTCCGGGTGAATTCGGGCTTTCGGTAGTGTTGCTGCTGTGGGGGGGTTCGAGGATGAGGATCTGGTGTTGTCAAACTTTCTCTTTCCATAGCTCTGGTTGTTGTTGCTGCTGTTGTCAGTACTCGGGTTGTCACGGGCTTTAGTGGTTGAACCCCTAGGTGGTAGCGCACCTTGGGTCACTGCTTGATCCGTTAGTTTGTGAGCTAACCGAATCGCTTGTTGAATCGTGGCTGGTCTGGAAGACGTTACCATGCCCTGAATTTGCGGTGCTAACCCATCAATATACATTTCAATCCTCTTACTCGGCGGGTCTACCATCCGCGGACACATCACAGCTAACTCGTGAGAACGGGTAGTGTAGGCTTCGATTTCTGAACACACCATCTTCAATGACGAAAATTCTGACTCCAACTTTGCAATCTCCTATCTCGGACAGTACTCCTCTCGCATCATGTTTTTGAACTCCTCCCAGTTCATCGCGTTAGCTAGTTCCAATCCAAGAATCTGTACGTTTGAATTCCACCAAGTGAGGGCAGAATCCTCAAGTGTTCCAGCAGCGAATTTGACCCTACTGGCAGTGGGACAATTACACATCTCAAACGCCGATTCGGCCTTCTCAGCTCAACGCAGGAAACCTATAGCTCCCTCAGTGCCCTTAAACGTACTGGGCTTGCAGTCAAGGTAATTCATGAAGGTGCACGTTCCAATTGGACCCCCAGCTTGGTTCTGAACATGTGCGGCTAGAGCGGCCGCCGCGTGGTCATTCAGCAGAGTTTGGAGTTCTGCTGCAGTCAAGTTGATGTTACCACGTCCGTGTCCAGCGTTTCTTCCAGCCATTTCCTAGAATCACAGCATAAAATGTTAGACATGAATTTTTCTTTCATATGCAACACATCATACATGAAATAAAAAGATAGGCAGGAAAGAAATAAGAAACAAACATCACATCACAACCATATATTAATCCAAATAAAAATTCATGATTAAAACCATTGTATTCGCTACAAAGTATTTCCAATCAATCCTTAAAATCATAGAAAATAATAGTTCGGATGAAGACAACCCCTCCATCTAGGTGTCATCATCACTAGATTTCATCATCTGAGGACACCTCTGAGTGTGCCTCCTCCTCAGCCGGTTCTTCCTCTGGTTCTTCTTCAGGTTCCTCCTCGGGATCTTCCTCGGGATCCTCCTCAGGCTCCTCTTGGGGATCTTCTTCAGGTTCCTCTTCAGGCTCTGCCTCAGGCTCGGCCTCAGGCTCTGCCTCAGGTTCGGCTGCGTTCTGAGCAACTTGCATTTGTAAGACATCGCAACGCTCTAAAGCTATCTCGGTTCGAGTCCTTGCTACTTGGAGTTGCTCTTGCAAGTCTATCATCTCGGCTTGCATCTTTCATAATCTTCATCTGTTGATCACTAGCCTCTTGCATTTCCTTCATGGCCACTGTCATGCGGGAAATTTCCTCCTTAGTCTCGGTTCCATCTTTTAACAGTTCGGAAATGTTAGCTCTCGTATAGCGCATGTAACCAACATCACGCTCTAAGCAAGAAACAACAGCTGCAAGCACAAGCTCTACAGGTTCGGTTATGGGTGGTAGGGTGTTGGGGTAAGCAGGATGGTTCGGGTGAGGTAGCGGGGGAACTTGTTCAGGTAGACCATACGCCTGATCTTATTAGGGTACCAATCCCAGCAAACTTCGTTTTCGTACATGCCTCCGGATAAGCGATACCTCTTCGGTGCAGGCGCTTCGAGTTCCGGGACTACACGGGGTGGCGATGAGGTAGGTAGCTGCGGCTCCTTCCCATGAGCATGAGTCATCTAATCAGATGATGATGAGGGTGGCGTCGACATCCCTACAGGTAAGCCGTGTATGCGCGCGTATGAGTGAAAGAGGTAAAGAGATAAGATTACAAAGACTACACAAACATATGCAGTGTGTATCATTATAACTAATGGGTCGTCGCGCATGCAGCTTCTAGTTCGCTATAACCAATATGATCTGATACCAATCTGTCACACCCTCAAAATCCACTGACGGAGTTTTACCGTCAGAGGGTGTGAACTAACAGGATCGGAATCATTAGTTATAATCAAATCATAAAAACGTTTAAATGAAATTAAGTGCGGAAGCGTAAAAACCAAGAGATAAAAGTTGCGTCACGTAGGACGACTCAAAACCCCATAATAACAGTTTAAAATCAGGTTGCGTAAACAAAAGCGTTTCAAACAATGCATGATCCTATACCGCGCGCCCGCCTCGGCTACCTGAGAATAACATACTAAAAGTGTCAACACGGGGTTGGTGAGTTCACAAGTTTATATAAAATAAAGCGTTTAGCGTTTGCGTTCAGCGTTTTGCGTTCAGCGTTTTGCGTTAAGCGTTTTGCGTTCAGCGTTTTGCGTTACCAGATAGTGTTATGTCAATTATATATCTATAGGTAGCTAGCCTGTAAAACAAGTATTACTAAGTGTTCGACACCGAAGCTGACTGTTTATCATTTGCCTTGCCACCAGGTCTATCCCGACCATGGTATGTGTTTAGCCAAGATTACACCCACTCGACCTCCAGTCGAGTTTAGCGTTGGGTGGGGTTTGTCAAACCCAGTATTACTACTCAACAATGACTCGCTATTATCCAATATTAAACGGTTCGATGTGAATGAAGGACTTTAGTTATTGCGTTTGCCACTTAGTCTTTACAAGTGATATATAATCTATATTAACAAAATCTTAAATGCGTTTTCGGAGTATGTTATCTCCCCCAAGTGAAAAGCGTTTGAAAACAGTTTAAAAGGGGTAAGTGAACTCACTGTTTGCGAAGTATTCCCAAAATAATTCACCAAGATGCGCGTCACAGAAAAACTCTCTCTAGCGTTCAAAAACAACAAGGAGATTTTCTAAGTGTCAGAACTATTATCGAGTCTCTAGACTCGGCACATAATACCTTTGCAAATATCACATTTCGTGTTTTGTTTGTGAATCGTGTGTGACTTAACAAGTACATTTGTGATACGATACATGTGTGAACAATTATTTACGTGTCATGTATTAATAATGTACATCACTAGCAATTACTCCCCGTAAGGGCAATTTGGTCACACATAACAATTAACTAGCAATTATTCCCCGCAAGGGCAATTTGGCTAAAACACGACAACTATTTAGCAAGTATACCCCGCAGGGGCAATTTGGTCAAAACATAACAATTATATAGCAAGTATTCCCCACAGGGGAAATTTGGTCAAATCATAACAATTAACTAGCAATTATCATGTTTCATGCATTTTCACAAAATTCAGCAGCTAGTTTCACCGAGATAGAAATTCTACTTGAAAGATTGTACTATTCCACTGATCATAGCATCTCAATTAATTTACCAAAAATCATCACAAAAGCATAAATGTATTAGGTTTCCAGAACATATTTTATTTTATTTTTATTCCACATATGTTTCTCACAATGATCAAAACATTACAGCAAACTCATAACAGTCAAATTCATGCGCAACAGAATGTTATTTGAAATTCCCGTTAAACTAAAAATTCAACAAATGCAAGACCACTTGGGTTAGGTTCCTAACTCAACAAGTCAATTTCCAGAAGTGGAACCAACCCAATTGATCTCGTAGTTCATGAGATATAACATTTACAAAACAACCTAACAGCAGGTCTAACAACTCAGCTTTGAACAACGTTTTTGTAAAATCATAAAGGTTAACTTTTACACGTCTAAAAATTTCAAATTTATATTCTTTACAAACTAGACTCAACCTAGTTTACTGTAGTATCAATAATATCAACCAATTTTCAAATTTACACCCCGTTACAGTCAATTGAACATCAACAACACAATCTGTCCAGAAACTGTTTGCAACAAAACTCAACCTATTAACTATCTATGGACCATAATCCGTTCATATGACCTTATAGACACCATAATCATTATCCATGCACATAAAATACACATTAAATCCATGATTAGGGTTTTACTTGAACTCAAAATCAAGAAACAAACGATTAACATGCAATAACACCAATACTAGCTATCAATTCAACAATCAATACATCTTTCAATCAAAACAAGACATATGAACATCATGTATATAATTTCCAGATTCTAGGGTTTATAATTATACCTTCCAAAGCACAAAAATAAGCAAGGGGAAGGTAGAAGATGACTGGAATCGGGTGTAGGATGCTTCAATTGTGAAACCCAAGATCAAAAACCAAGCAATATGTGTGTGTGTGTGTGTGTGAGCCTGCCGATCGCGAGAGAGGGGAGGGGGAGGGCTGCCGTCGGGTAGAGTGAAAGGGAGAAGAGAGAGTTAGGGTTTATTGTTATTAATAATAATAACATGTTACACTTTAGTCCCTCAACTTCCAAATGTTACTTTTCTAGCTTAATTAACTAGTTCTAGCACATTGAGTTAACGTTTATAACAATGTTATCACATAACACATAAGTCTAACACATAATTATCACATAATTATTGTTTTGACGTTTTTCATTTATTCACCAATCGTTTGCGTTTCGGTGCAATTCCCGAAAGACTACACATGTAGTAAGTGTTATGCTCATTTAAACCCTAGTTTAAATGTAATGAGGTGTGCGTTATAGATTCAGTGATCTTTAAGTTTGAATTGACGGAGTTGAGTTAACGGAGTTAACCTGAAATTGACGATTGTCACAATTTTATTTGTAGGCATTATGAATATTAAAAGATATTTCTCAAGTGAACCATCAAACATTTAATTATCATCTTCAAGTAGTAAACAACCTTCAAGCATAGATTTGAATGACCTTCCGTGGGATCCTTCGGAAAGGAAACCAATTTCATCTTATCATCCAAGTCAAAAAGATGAAATTAGACGAACTTATCTACTTAGAGGTCCACGTCAACCAATAGAGCATGAGTTTCCACAAACAGATTTTAGTGGTAAAGCAAGACTTTTTAATAAGGATTGGTACACACAAGAGCATGGAACTTGGTTGGAATATAGTGTCAAAATGGATAAAGTGTATTGCTTATATTGTTACGTGTTTAAGACAATTGGACACAATAATGCTTTTGTGAGTGAAGGGTTACGCTCTTGGCATAGAATCTCAAGTTTAAAACTCATGTCGGTTAATGCAATAGTTTACACCATAAAGCGCGTAAAATAGTGGAAGACTTACTTAACCAAGCTCAATCTGTACATGTGGCACTTGATTAGAAACACTTATAAAAAAAGGGAATATAAGATTCGATTAAGTGCTTCGATTTTAGCCACTAAAGGATTGTTGAATGGTGTTTTATCTTTTCGTGGTCACGATGAGTCTGAAACATCTCTTTATAAAGGGCATTTCTTAGATCTTTTAAAATTATTTGGAGTAATAAATGAAGAAATTGGTAAAGTTATATTAAGCAATGCTCCGAAGAATAACCAAATGACGGCTCCATTAATCCAAAAAGAGATTTGTAATTGTTTTGTGGTAGAAATATAAAAGAAGATATTTGATGAACTTAGTGATGATGTCTTTTCCATATTAGTTGATGAATATAGGGATGTTTCTAAAAAGGAACAAATGGCTATTAAGATATGTTGATAAATTTGGATTTGTGAAAGAAAGATTTGTTGGCCTTGTTCATGTAATGGAAACAACCGCGTTATCTCTTAAGAAGGCCATACATGAATTATTTGCTAACTACAATTTGAGTTTGAGTAGGATTAGAGATCAAGGATATGACGGTGCAAGTAACATGTCCGGTGAGCTTAATGGTTTGAAAGCTTCGATTTTGAAATAAAATTCATTTGTATATTATGTTCATTGTTTTGCTCACCAACTCCAACTTGTTGTTATGGCTCTTGCAAACAAACATCATGAAAATTTTAAATTATTCATTGAAGTATCAAGTTTAGTAAATGTTGTTGGTGCATCTTGCAAGTGGGTAGATTTGATAGGAGAAAGTCAAAGAGAAAGATTGGGATTGAATCTGGAAGTTGAAACAGGTTGTGGACAAAACAAGAACTATCACTTGCAAGGGTCGGAGATACATGTTGGAGTTTTCACGAAAAAACGATGACCCGTTTGGTTTCTTTATATCCTATTGCTATTGACGTGCTTGAATATATAGAAATTCGGGAGATCTTGATCTCACAAAAGTCAAGCAAATGGACTTCAATTATACATGAGAACATATACTTTTGTGTTTTATCTACATTTGATGAAGCATATTTTGGGTGTTACTAACACATTATGTGAAGCACTTCAACGAAAAGATCAAGATATATTGAATGCGGTTAAGCTACTACTAAAGAAGAATTACAAACCTATCGACTTGAAGGTTTTGACTCACTTTGATAGATGTCACATCCTTTTGTGAAAAGTATCATATTGAAATGGTTAACATTGAAGCCGTTTACGTTGACCCAAAAAATCAAAGAAAGAAGACCGGCATCACTAATCGTCAACATTATGTGGTTAACAATTTTAACACGGTTCTCGACATGCAAATTCAAGAGCTTCGTAACCGTTTTAACGAGGTATCCACTAACTTGCTTATTTATATGAGTTCTTTGAGCCCGTGTCTTAATTTTGGAGCCTTTGATCAACTAAATTTGCTAAAGTTGGTTGAGATATATCCATGTGATTTTAATTTTGATGAACAAAACAAGCTTATCTATGAACTCGTCAACTACATTGCTAATGTGAAAGAAGATACATGGTTTGTCGACTTGAATGGGTAACTGAGCTTGTCAAAAAGATGATGGAAACAAGAAAACACATTGATTTCCTATTGATATATCGTTTGATAAACTTATCGTTAGTTTTATCGGATGCAATGGCGAGTGTTGAAAGAAGTTTTTCTTCAATGAAGCATTTGAAGACGAAATTGCGTAATAGGATGGGTGATGAATTCTTGAACGATGTTTGCATCTGCTACATTGAAAGAGAGTTCGTTCAACTAGTTTTGAATGAAGATGTAATGCAACGTTTCCAAAAGATGAAAACTCGTAGAGAAAAACCATAAGTAATTTTTTTTATTTGTTTTAAAAGACAATCATATCTTTATTATATATGTTATCCTTTCTATGACGATGTTTGTTTTTTGTTAATTTATCTTATTTATGTTTTATAATGAACCTTACGGCCTTACCCGAACCGAACTGTTGAACCACCTTAAACCTTTGAATCGACCCGAAATTTTTGTGGTCGGTCGTATAAAATTAGAGCATTTAAAAATAGTGTATCCATTGAGACAAAATTCTGGATCCACCACTTATAGTTGGCCCACCCCCTATTGCAAAGCATCAACAGCCAATGGTGAACCCACCACCGTCTCAGAAGAACGCCAACAGTGAACCCCACACTGTCACAGACAAGTCAAGTCACGTAATTAATAAGCTATCGCTTTTTTTTGGTAGCAAATTTTGGTAGCATTTTCTCAATATTCTAATAGTGGAAACTAAAATGTTAGAAACGAAAAATATAAAACACCCCCGTAATAAGAGAGATAAAAGCTAGTATATAAATATTATAAAAATAATAGAGTAAAACAACCCCGTAATACGGGGGGTATAATTTTAACGAACCCCATAAATATAATAATAATAATAACAACAATACTCATAATAATAACTATTATTATTAGGGATTACTCTATGGAATAGTAATCAACTTTGAAAGTTATCCAATCAGGTCACTAATAAAAACTTTTGTTCCAATCAGGTTATTGAACTTTTATTTTTGTTCCAATCCTAGATATTGTACATGTATAGCAGGTAATCTAGGTTTTTGTTTTTAATGTTTTAATGTTTTTACTTTGCATAATAACTAAAATTAGTAAAAATGCGAAATATAATTTTAAAATTCCAAAAATTTGCAAAAAAAATTCGAAAAATTGCAATAAATTGCAAAATTTGAAAAAAATAAAAAAAAATGTTCAAAACGGGTCGGAACGGGTTAGGGTCAACATGTTCGGGTTAGAACGGGTCAAGATCGGAACTGGTCTAAACGGGTTTCTGGTCAGATTTTTTTTTAACCAAGGAATCAGCGCGTTTTCAACACGTTACAGCTCGTTTTAACAGCAAAAGCTCGTTTAAGTGATTTTTCATTTCGTTTCATCACCTAACAGCTCGTTTAAGCGATTTTTAAGCTAGTTTCAGCACCTAATAGCTCGTTAAAGCGATTTTTCAGCTCGTTTCAGCACCTAACAGCTCGTTTAAGCGATTTTCAGCTTGTTTCAGCACCTAACAGCTAGTCTAAGCGATTTTTCAGCTCGTTTCAGCACCTAACAGCTCGTTTAAGCAATTTTCAGCTCGTTTCAGCACCTAACAGCTCGTTTAAGCGATTTTCTAGCTCGTTTCAGCACCTAACAGCTCGTTTAAGCGATTTTCAGCTCGTTTCAGCACCTAACAGCTCGTTTAAGCGATTTTTCAGCTCGTTTCAGCACCCAACAGCTCGTTTAAGCGAGTTTTCAGCTCGTTTCAGCACCTAACAGCTAGTTTAAGCGAGTTTTCAGCTCGTTTCAGCACCTAACAGCTCGTTTAAGTGAGTTTTCAGCTCGTTTCAGCACATAACAGCTGGTTTAAGCGATTTTTCCGGTCGTTTCAGCACCTAACAGCTCGTTTAAGCTATTTTTCAGCTCATTTCAGCACCTAACAACTCGTTTAAGCGATTTTTCAGCTCGTTTCAGCACCTAACAGCTCGTTTAAGCGATTTTTCAGTTCGTTTCGACCCGTAACCCGTTTCTAAATCATTGTTAGGTGCTGAAACGAACTAAAAAATCATTTAAACGAGCTGTTAGGTGCTGAAATGACCTGAAAAATCGCTTAAACGAGCTGTTAGGTGCTGAAAGAAGCTGAAAAATCACTTAAACGAGCTGTTAGGTGCTGAAACGAAATGAAAAATCTCTTAAACGAGCTGTTCGGTGCTGAAACGAACTGAAAATCGTTAAACGAGCTGTTAGGTGCTGAAACGAACTGAAAAATCGCTTAAATGAGCTGTTAGGTGCTGAAAAGAGCTGATAAATCACTTAAACGAGCTGTTAAGTGCTGAAACGAGCTGAAAAATCGCTTAAACCAGCTGTTGTGTGCTGGAACGAGCTGAAAAATCGCTTAAACGAGCTGTTAAGTGCTAAAACGAACCGAAAAAATCTCTTAAACAAGCTTTTGCTGTTAAAACGAGCTGTAACGTGTTGAAAACGCGCTGATTCGATGGTCAAAAAAAACTGACCCGTAACCCGTTTTGACCCGTTCCGACCTTGACTTGTTCTAACCCGAATCTGTTGATCCTAACCCGTTCCGTCCCGTTTTGAAAAATTTTTAATTTTGTTTTAAAATTTTTGGAATTTATTGCAATTTTCAAACTTTTTTTTGCAAATTTTAGGAATTTTAAAATTATATTTCGCAATTTTACTAATTTTCCTAACCTTTAAAAGTTATTATGCAAAGTAAAAAAATTGAAAAATTAAAAAAAAACCTAGATTACCTACTATCCAGGTAAAATATCTAGGATTGAAACAAAAATGAAAGTTCAATTACCTGATTGGAACAAAAGTTTTTATCAGTGACCTAATTGGAACAACTTTCAAGTTTGGTTCCTATTCTATGGAGTAATCCCCTTATTATTATTATTATTATTATTATTATTATGATTTAGATTAATTTGAAATTGAACCGACTGAGTATAATTCTATTCCAACCTAATTTTACTTGTGGACTACGTTAACAGGCAAATTATAAGACCTTGACATTACTAATCAAACAATTTCGAATAACCTGCAAGCCGGTAAGTCTCAAATCCCAATGTCTTGTCCGTATGGTATTTTTCTCCGAATATTCAATCAAATGATACTTGTGAATGTAGGAGTAGGACCTCAGGTTGATTCCTTGGATGTAATTGTTGACATCAAGCCCGAGACAATAGAGATCCATGATTACTATGTTGGAATCAAAAGGGAGATTTTTGGTAATACGCCTCGCGATTCGTATTTATACATAACGTTCACAGCAAATAACGGTTCTGTGGTCACGGCTACATACGTGTTTTATAGTGAAGAGGGTAGGGTGAAGGACTATGTTGCGAGAAAAAGCGTTCACCGGTCCGCTTTCAAGATGGCAAGAATTGTACTGTGGTGTGAGTGTATACGTAATAACCGGCTAAAGGCAGTAGAAGTTGCGGTGAAAACAAGTAAATGGGGTACAGAGAAAGAAGTTGAAGAAATTTGTGCAGTGTGCCATGAAGAATACCGTGCGGAGGATATGATCGGCAGGGCACACTAGAATGCAATCACAGTTATAAAGAATGCATCAAGAAGTGGATGATGAAGAACAACAATAAGAATCGTAACTGTCCATGTCCCCTTTGCAGGGCTAATGCTTTCTTTTTGCGACCCTTATGCTTAGTTCTTTAACCTCAAACTGGTCTTACGTACTTCTGTTTTAATTCCTGATAACATATCCTGTATAATTCTTGTTGCAATATTTTGGACCTATCACATTCTGATGGATATTTGCAACCTAGTACTTCTCACTTTATTTTCCCTATATATTTGCACTTGTGTCCAATGTTATATTGTATGGATTAGCAGTTGAATTTATTATCTAGCTCTTTATAAGGTTTAAAGAGTAACTAAAGAAAGGTTGCATTAACTATGGTCTTATATATAAATATTACAACTAATTTCTATATTTTTAATTGGTTTTAAGTTTGTTTGTTATTATATATTACTCATATTTGGTTTTTAAAGAATTTAAGAGACGACAAGCTAAATAGAGTAGTTTTACTATATGTGAGCCAACTAGTAAAAAATAAAACAAATTTAATATACATTTATTTTCATCAAAGTTAATTTTATAGATTTTGTTATGATTCATCAATAAATAAAATTAAAAAAATTAACCGTGTTGCAATATGTAGAATTTTAAGCGTGTTACTTTGAGCATCCTTCATGATATAGAAGATATAGATTGGAATTGTTTTGAGGTTGTTCCCTACTTCGGTGAGAGGGTACAAGAAGGCATCGAAGCACGTCAACGTCAAAAGAGTACGGTGAAAATAATTAATAAACTAATTTGCAGGCTACTTAATTAATTTAAGCTCACAGGTAGAAGCTTACTATTTTTAAATTTTTTTCCTCTGAACCGTGATCTATATTTTATTCTTGTTTCGTTTTGGATAATGAGTAGCTAAACTTTTTATTTTTGAATTCTTTGTAGACTCGTTTATTTTTTTATTTTGGATTTTGGATTTTTTTATCGATGGGTTCATGCTTTAGTAAAGTTTATATTGTATTTGGTTGAGATACATATGCGTATCTGGTATTAATTTATGATCAATTTATTGGTTCCATATGCGTCTTTTGAATGTTTTTCATGTATAAATGCATATTAGGTTGTTTAATGTGTGTTTACAACTAGTTTATGATTTAAATACGTATTGCATAGGAACGGTTATTGAAAGTTTAGAGAGACCTTATATTCTGTCACTTGAGAAACCGGTAGGTAATTAACTATCATCTATTTTGGTCTTTTGCGGATTCGGGTAGTGATTGCACGGGAGTGAGTTAACATATATTCTCTTAGATTCTTACAGGTCGAATTGTTACCGAATTCAATAAGAATACCTCGATGCCTTAGGGTATTTTGTGATTAGAGAGACTGATATGTAATTTAGTCTTTGGGAACCTTAGCATAGTGAGGTAAGGTGAGTCTGGGAGGTGTCCGAACCATTAAATCGTTGAACTTAATTTACATGATATTTAGGGTTCTTAGGTATTGTTGGTGAGACCGAGAGGTAATGTAGCATACTTTAGTGATTCCTTAAATTTCATATTTTTAGAATCCGGTTACCAGTCATAAATCCAATTCCGAGAGTTTACGAGTTGACTAGTAGTTGTTTCCCTTATTTGAGTTCCAGCCTGAGTTGTTCGTGTCTAGTTTCCGTGCCAGTCTTTGTCTAAGTATTCTTTTGTTTATAGTCAATAATTAAAAACATAAAAATCAATTTACTTAAGTTATTAGTCAGATTCTAGTTTAGGTGTAGTTAATGTTTCATGGGTTTGATATCCGGACTTTATTAGGCTTTACTACATTTGATAGGTATATTTGCATGTCTAGTGATCTAGCGTTAGAAAAGTCTAGATTTATAATTTTAATACTAGATTGTTTAGGCTATGTTAGGTTTTTGTAGACCGCGTTTTACACACCAAGTTCTCATCCAGAATGCATGCACTTCTTGTCATCACACATGCTTTCCTGGGCACTGTTTGTGTACCCTTCAAATAAGTTTGATCTCGTTATAAACTGAATACATGGAGGCACGGACGAAACCAGAGTGCCACACACATATATTGTTACTCCCTTAGCCTCTTTTAAGGTTAAACTACTTATCCTCATTAATTAGCTAGCTATAGCGGTATAAGTACCATAGTATAGAGTATTTTAAGGATAAAAATCATGGGCGTCTTTGAGAATTCACATGTCAAAAAACAAAATATGGCTCATATGTTTTAACGTGTTAAATAATGTAAATACATTTTTATACGTCGATTAAAGTTATGGAAATAAACATAACAATTAGCAAAATTAAAGTATTAGAATGAGTATATGACATACTGAATATGCATGCTAATAGTTAACCGAGGATTTGTGAATTTCTTCTAGCATTTTTAATGGCAATTTGGTGAATCAACTCTTCTCATTTTATGCTCTCTATTATTCCGTTCTCGATAGCTTTTATCGTCAAACATTGAGTCTTCCTTTGGACATTGCGGACCATAAATAAGATTTCAATAACTAAATTTCGAAAATAAATTTCGAAAACCTTGTTGTTATCCCACTTCCCTGGGCCTCACATATCATACCACATTTTACCACCTCACCATAGCAAGAATGACCGTCAAGGCGTCGAGCTGATATTTACATTACCACGCGTTTGGCGCTTTAAAATGCGAAGACTGGTTTTCATAAGAGAAACAAATTTGAAAATTTCCTTTGTTATTTTAGACAAAATTACAAATATTGTCCTTATATTTGTACATAATTTCAATTATTGTTCTTTATCTTCAAAACGGGTCTGATTTTTACTTTACGTTTTCAAATGTTACACCGTTTTCCCTTTAACCCTACCGACTAAATTTTTTTCGTTATGTCAATTCATGTGTCTGCCACACGAGGACACATTGGTCTTTTTACCCATTAATTAAAACATATTTTAATAGTAAAACTAAAATAAAAATTTAATAATTCAAAATCAATCATCCATTCAATAAACCTAAAACATGTCTCACACGTCACACCTCCAAATTAACAAAACCTTATCTTCCATACCTCCATTCACACTTATGTTCATGTTCTACGACTGCCACCTGAGCTCTTGTATGATGGTAATACTCCTCCCTTTAATTCTGCCAACCCTCTTGTTAACCCGGGTTCGAGTCTCAACCACAGCCCATAAAATTTTTTTATTTCCCGTTTTTTTCCTCTGTTTTATCCAGCAAAGTTAGGTTATTTACTTTTTACCCATTGATAACTCACAAAAACATCACACATCTTCCTGCATTTCAAACCCTAAACCCCCCCCATATGTCAATCCACCGCTGCAGTCCACCGGCAACCGTCTCTCTTTCCGCCACAACGTCCTCGGCCTTCCTCTCCATCTCTCATTCACTCCAGTCTTCACAGTAAGGTATGTTTTGATTCTTGCTTCAGTTATTCTTGTTTATTTACTGAAATTATAGTTAGAAAGAATGATTATGTTGAAGTTTGTTAAATGATTAGAAAATTAGTGATGTTTAAATTTGATTTGTAGGCATTATGAATATTAAAGGATATTTCTTAAGTGAACCATCAAACATTGAATCATCATCTACAAGTAGTAAACAACATTCAAGGATAGATTTGAATGACCTTCCGTGGGAGCCTTCGGAAAGGAAACCAATTTCATCTTATCATTCAAGTCAAAAAGATGAAATTAGACGAACTTATTTACTTAGAGGTACATGTCAACCAACAGAGCATGAGTTTCCACAAACAGATTTTAGTGGTAAAGCAAGACGTTTTAATAAGGATTGGTACAAGCAAGAGCATGAAAATTCGTTATAATATAGTGTCAAAACGGATAAAGTGTATTGCTTATATTGTTACTTGTTTAAGAAAAATGGACACAATGATGTTTTTGGGAGTGAAGGGGTACAGTCATGGCATAGAATCTCAAGATTTAAAACTCATTTCAGTTAATGCAATAGTTTACACAACAAAGCGCGTAAAAGAGGGGAAAACTTCAATCTATACATGTGGCACTTGATAAAAAAACACTGATAAAAACAAAAGGGAATATATAGGATTCTATTAAGTGATTTTAGCCACTAAAGGATTGTTGAATGGTGTAGTATCTTTTCGTGATTATGATGAGTCTAAACATCTCTTTATAAAGGGCATTTCATTGAGCTTTTAAAACTATTTGAAGTAATAAATGAAGAAATTAGTAAAGTCATATTAAGCAATGCTCCAAAGAATAACCAAATGATGGCTCCATCAGTCCAAAGTTAGATTTGTAATTGTTTCGCGAAAGAAGTATCAAAGAAGATATTTGATGAACTTGGTGATGATGTATTTTTCATATTGGTTGATGAATCGAGGGATGTTTCTAAAAAGGAACAAATGGCTATTAAGATACGTTGATAACTTTGGATTTGTGAAAGAGAGGTTTGTTGGACTTGTTCGTGTAATGGAAACAACCGTGTTATCTCTTAAGAAGGACATTGATTAATTATTTGCTCACTACAATTTGAGTTTGAGTAGGATTAAAGGCCAAGGATATGATGGTGCAAGTAACATGTCCGATGAGTTTAATGGTTTGAAAGCTATGATTTTGAAAGAAATTCATTTGCATATTATCATCCAAGTCAAAAAGATGAAATTAGACGAACTTATTTACTTAGAAGTCCATGTCAACCAACAGAGCATGAGTTTCCACAAACAGATTTTAGTGGTAAAGCAAGACGTTTTAATAAGGATTGGTACAAACAGGAGCATGGAAATTCGTTATAATATATTGTCAAAACGGATAAAGTGTATTGCTTATATTGTTACTTATTTAAGGAAAATGGCAACAATGATGTTTTTGTGAGTGAAGGGGTACAGTCTTGGCATAGAATCTCAAGATTTAAAACTCATGTCAGTTAATGCAATAGTTTACACAACAAAGCGCGTAAAAGAGGGGAAAACTTCAATCTGTACATGTGGCACTTGATAAAAAAACACTGATAAAAACAAAAGGGAATATATAGGATTCTATTAAGTGATTTTAGCCACTAAAGTATTGTTGAATGGTGCTATATCTTTTCGTGGTTATGATGAGTTTGAAACATCTCTTTATAAAGGGCATTTCATTAAGCTTTTAAAACTGTTTGGAGTAATAAATGAAGAAATTGGTAAAGTCATATTAAGCAATGCTCCAAAGAATAACCAAATGATGGCTCCATCAGTCCAAAAAGAGATTTTTAATTGTTTCGCGAAAGAAGTATTAAAGAAGATATTTGATGAACTTGGTGATGATGTATTTTTCATATTGGTTGATGAATCGAGGGATGTTTCTAAAAAGGAACAAATGGCTATTAAGATACATTAATAACTTTGGATTTGTGAAAGAGAGGTTCGTTGGACTTGTTCGTGTAATGGAAACAACCGTGTTATCTTTTAAGAAGGACATTGATTAATTATTTGCTCACTACAATTTGAGTTTGAGTAGACTTAAAAGCCAATGATATGATGGTGCAAGTAACATGTCCAATGAGTTTAATGGTTTGAAAGCTTTGATTTTGAAAGAAATTCATCTGCATATTATGTTCATTTTTTTGCTCACCAACTTCAACTTGTTGCTGTGGCTCTTGCAAAAAAACATCAAGAAAATTTTAAATTATTCATTGAAGTATCAAGTTTAGTAAATGTTGTTGGTGCATCTTGCAAGTGGGTAGATTTGATAGGAGAAAGTCAAAGAACAAGATTGAGATTGAATCTAGAAGTTGAAACAGGAAGTGGATAAAATCAAGAACTATCACTTGCAAGGCCCGGAGACAGACGTTGTTCTCACGAAAAAAAGATGACCCGTTTGGTTTCTTTATATCCTAGTGTTATTGACGTGCTTGAATATATTGAAAATTCGGGAGATATTAATCTCACATAAGTCAAGCAAATGGACTTCAACTATACATGAGAACATATACTTTGGTGTTTTATCTAAATTTAATGAAGCACATTTTGGGTGTTACTAACACATTATGTGAAGTACTTCAAAGAATAGATCAAGATATATTGAATGCGGTTAAGCTAGTCAAAAATACTAAAGAAGAATTACAAACCTATCGACTTGAAGGTTTTGACTCACTTTGACAGATGCCACATCCTTTTGTGAAAAGTATGATATTGAAATGGTTAACATTGAAGCCGTTTATGTTGACCCAAAAAATCGAAGAAAGAAGACCGTCATCACTAATCGTCCACATTATGTGGTTAACAATTTTAACACAGTTCTCGACATGCAAATTGAAGAGCTTGGTAACCTTTTAACGAGGAACCCACTACCTTGCTTATTTATATGAGTTCTTTGAGCCCGTGTCTTAATTTTGGAGTCTTTGATAAACTAAATTTGCTAATGTTGGCCGAGATGTATCCATGTGATTTTAATTATGATGAAAATGACAAGATTATCTATGAACTCGGCAACTACATTGCTAATGTGAAAGAAGATACACGGTTTGACAACTTGAATGGGGTAAGTGAGCTTGCCAAAAAGACGGTGGAAACAAGAAAACACATTGATTTCCCGTTGATCTATCGTTTAATAAAGTTATCGTTAGTTTTACCGGTTGCAACGGCGAGTGTTGAAAGAACTTTTTTTTCAATGAAGCATTTGAAGACGAAGTTGCGTAATAGGATGGGTGATGGATTCTTGAACGATGCTTGCATTTGCTACATTGAAAGAGAGTTCATTCAACAAGTTTCAATTGAAGATTTAATGCAACTTTTCCAAAAGATGAAAACTCGTAGAGAAAAACTATAAGTAAGTTTTTTTTATTTGTTTTAAAAGACATTCGTATCTTTATTATGTATGTTATCATTTCTATGACGATATTTGTTTTTTTGTTAATTTATCGTATTTATGTTATGTAATGAACCTTAAGGCCTTACCCGACCCGAACCGTTGAACCAACCTAAACCTTTGAATCGACCCGAAATTTTTATGGCCTGTTGTATTAAATTAGGAAAATTTCCTAAATCCGCCACTGAATATAACAATTTTGACATGGAAAGTAGATGAACTAATTGAAACCTAAACATCACCATTTTAGTTCAAGTATATGGTCTCAACAACCAATATTAAGACAACCCATAGCACAAGGTTGATGTATAATATGTACATGATTCTTTCAGATTAGACTAAATCATTGAATTCAATGAAATACATAACATGTAATATATCTTTTCATTTTTGACCGTCTTCTAGAGCAGTAGCATTCAATGGACAGTGGCTCGAAATCACATTATTTCACTGGAAAAGCAATGAAGGACTAATTAAAGAAATGACCCATATTGAATCTTTAATCAATAACCATAATACTGAGTTTTATATCCACATATTATGTGATTTAGTAGAGAGAGAGAGAGAGAGAGAGAGAGAGTAACAGAAATAGCTTTAGGTTATCGATGAACTGTGACATACAAAGTTGCACAAAAATAAAGCTTTTAGAGTACAAAAATGGAGATAACCGGCCAATTAAGGTTTTGTGTAAGATCGAACTTTACCCTTTCTCCCTGAGTAATTAGAACCCTGGCTAGCTAGTTTTGTTCTTTTTGGATAAGACAGACAACCGGCCTTTACAGCTTCTAGATCTCAAACATTAGTTTCGTAGTCTAATATTATATTATATTATATTCTGATCAGAAACGGCTAGTTTTGCTGATGATGACGTGGCAGCTGCGGATGCCCGTTCCCTCTCAGACTCTCTGTGCTTATGCAAATAGCGCATAATGGCCTGGGAGTAGTCATCAAACCCTAGCGACCCAAGGGCCCAACAGATGTCGTCTCCATTCACAGTCTTGCGGTTCTCCTTTTGACACTTGTCGGACGCCTCGCCGGTTACAAAACTAATGAACTCTGAGGCGCATTCTTGTATGGTTTCTTTGGCTACTTTTGAGATCTTTGCAGTGGGTGGCAGGACCCGTTTCATGATCCGACCCACATTCGCAACGGGGAGCAATTTATCATGCTCATCCCCCATATGTCTATCTCAACATCTTCTACAACGCAGACACGTTTCACTTTTCATATGGAAACATACCACTCATGTACATCTACTTTGAAAACCTTTTTCAAACTGCGGGTACCCATGTCGTAAAAGGCGACCCCATACATTTACAATCACAAACAGTGTTGAGTAGTCAAAGTCCATTATCTTCTCTTTTGGTGAAAACCTTTCGTCCGAAAACCCATTGCATATGGTAAACCAGGTTGGAATCGGATTCAAACTTAATTGAGATCGCCTTCTCGTCTCTAACCTAAATCTTAACTTCCACTCGGTTGGTAGTTGAGCTAAAGCACATTAACGTATCTACTTAAAAACTAAGAGACTGGTATAACATATATATACAACGAAGTTAATAACTTACTTTATATTAATACAGGTTATTAAATTCTAAGAAAATATTTGAAATACATCTCCTCTAAAATTTGAAAACAAAAAAGAAAATGTGTCTTAGTTTTAGGTTATATTACATAAATAACATAACCATAATTATTCAAAAACACAAATAATTAAGTTATTTGAACTATTGATAAAATAATTAAGCGGTTTCTATAAATTCTTGGCTTTTCGCAATAAAAAATTAGATGGTTTCATGGCATTTGATTTGTATATATTTTTTTTCTAAAACACGTTACATAAAATAAAATGGAATCAAATATTTCTATAATAAAATGATTATTTATGGATTTAAAAACACATGAAAAAACATGAGGTAGGAGGAATAGGAACCAGTTCACAGCTAGTAAGGCTATGTGTAGTGGAGGGGCTATAAATAGGGCGAATTGTGACATGTGGCGCTCTGTCAGCAAAGGTTGTTAATTTGTTTTTGAGGTGTAATGGCGTAGGGGCTACAAATTGGGCCCACAATATCTTTTTTTATTATTTTCTTTTTATAGTTAAACTAATTAAATAAAAACCAATTTCTTCAAATAGTTAAATAAAAATGCATTAAAATTAAAAACAAATACAAAAAAATACATAACTAAAAATATAAAAAAACATATAGCTCGTTGGCGTACATGTTTAGGTTCGGGTCGGGCTATTGAAACGGATAGCTCGGTTGGTTTAGGTTCATTGGGTTCCATTATAAGTTCATGTTCGGTTAGTTTTGCGAACCATGGTGTTGACCGAAAGGAGGGAATGGGTGGTTCGGTTGGTTCGGGTTGTTTCTAGGATTCATTTTACATATACATATATACACACACACACAACATATATACATATACATATACATATACATATATATATATGTAAACAACTAAGTAGATGTTGACCTGTTCTTATTGATACGAATCAAAGTACTTGGGTAAATGTATGATCATACTAGATGAGGATAGGTGAGGATGAGATACCAACCAACAAACATAAAATAAACAATTAAGCACATAGAACATGAAATAATCACACATAAATATATATTGTGTTATGAATAGATAAATAAATAAAAATAAGTAATTTAGATAGGGTATACATGCCACTCCCAAAATTTAAAAGATGAAAAAAGAGGATATGTAAACTCACCTTAAGGAATAAGGTATATGGTGACGTAACAGCGGTAGCCGGAAGATGGTAAACGTTACGGCGAAGATAAGTTAGTATCGCGAGAAGTCTTGACGACATGTCAAAATTTTAAAGGCATAACTAAAATAAATATTCTAACAATAGAACGAACAGCACACGATAGAATGGGTTTATGAGGATTCGGGATCGATGAGGCTTAATATATTTTGTATTAACTATATATATTTAAGTTAAAATACGTAAACAATTTAGATATTATTAGCTAATTACAAGTTAAGGTTTTTAAATAAAAAATTTCATTTCATACCGTGTATACTTATAAAATAAGAATTATATATATATATATATATATATATAGATTTTGGTAGTTTAGCGGTGATCTGTTCGTTAAACATGTATAATTATTTAGTTTAATTAACTTTAAAATTATATTATGTTAACTAAGAAAAATATAATAATTTATAAATAAGTAAATAAATAAATAACTATATATATTACACACACACCTATATACAAAAAAGTTTAAAAGACAATTTGTTTTGAGGTCTCATGGTGTTCAGTTCGTTTAAAGGATAAAATAACATTGGTTTTAATATATAAGGTTTAAAATATAATAATAATACTTAAGTAAAGAAAATAATAAAAAAATGAAAAAACCGAGCCTAAGGGATCGAACCCGCGCCCAGGCCGGTTCAGCCTTTTATAAACAACCACAAAACACTAGGCTATGTTTATCCCAAATTTATATAAACCCTAGATCATAAATTAGGGTCTTATACCCTCTGTCAATCAAAATTTACAAAGGTGTTTTTAAGACGATGCAAAATTGATCCCAACATCAGTTTCAATTACCTGAAATGATTAATAAATGAAAGAGAACGACGATGTAGGGTGGCGGCTAGAAAATGGATACAAAATCGGTCTTTGACAGCCTGTTTTATGTAATTTCTTGAGGGCTTAGATTCGAGATGCTAAGAGGATGGTACAGGTCACTTTAATTGAACAAACGACGAGTATTTATAGAGTTACCAAGGTCAATAGGCGCGGCTCGTGATAATGACGAATTGGTTGTCACTCGCTGTCAATTTCCATGTTTACATGACGACTGGACGCGTAATTGGCTCATTGACGCGTAAGAATGATAAATCCCCTGTTTCCCGGCGGATTTTATCGATCAAAATCACAAGGGGGGGGGGGTCGACGATGATGAAGGGAAGGGAGAAATGAGGGAAAAGTGTTTTGATAAATTTGCAATTTAGTCCCTAAACTTTAAGATTAGGTGCATAAATAGATAAATGTTAGTTTGGGGTCTAAATGTACTAGTTTAATAGTTTTAATATATTATAAAATAAATGAAACTAAAACCGAGTGGTGGGAAGTGAAATAACTTATCAATGATCGAATTAATTAATAAATTCTTGAGTTTATTAAATAACGATAGTCTGTAAAATAAAATAACAAAAAAAAAAGAAATTTAAACGAGTCGGGTTTTCGGGTCGGAAAATTGACGAATGTTACAATATTCACAACTTTTTGAAAATTTCGTCCCGAAATTATAGAAAAACCATAACATAAAGAAAGAAAGTATGTGTCAAGATTTTTTTTTATTATTTTATATATATATATATATAAATCAATAACGCAGATCTTCAAGTGACCCAAATAACGCTACAAAAGGAAATATATGATAAGGACACTTATATAGGATGTACCAGCGGCGTATCCACCATGCCATTATCACATCGAGATTTGTATTATTACCAAACATCACCCTAGATTCCGTTATGACACATAACAGTATTCACCATGAGTTCCATGCGAGGACTTTGATAATTATGCGTGCATTCATAATTATTTAGATCGTCACATGATGTACATAATTCATCATGTTGTGTGGGTTCGAAAATAAGGTAAAAGAAAGCTTTTTTTTTCTTTTTTTTTAAATCAATATTTAAATGAAATTATTTGAAAATGAGCAATGAAAATATATAAATACGAGAAACTTAATGACCTTAAATAACTAGTAAATAATCTTTGAATATATATACATATATACATATGAATACATACACACACACACACACACACACACACACACACACATATATATATATATATATATATATATATATATATATATATATATATATATATATATCGAAATAGTTGAAGTTAACCATCGAAAGTAACAACAAAATGAAATTAATAGATAGAGGAAAATTTTGAAATTATATAAGTAACTTACACAAATGATTTAGAGAAAATACTTGAGATGACGACAAAATTCACGCAATAATAAATGGGTTAACACAACAAACGAATCACATGACTTATGAATATAATAATAGATGAGGTTTTAAACCAAGATTATAAAATCGGTGAGATGAAGTAAGAGTACCGTGAGAAGGTGGTGAGTTTGGAGGGTTTGGGTAGCCATGTATTAAAATAGCGAAATAAAATTTGTACATGTGACTCCTATTAGATAACTATGTACAACACATGTTCATAGCCCCAATTTCCAAAATGTTTGTAGGAAATCGGTCATAGAAAGTTTACGATACAAATACGGTGCTATAAGATAACTATGCACATCACCATGCACATAGTCCTGGTAACTAATCGGTCATAGACCATTTAAATCATGATAATAAATTGTGTAACAATAAATAGTGCAGTAAATGACATAATAGGAATAATTGAGAGATTGAATACCATTATAAATAACCATAATTCTCATTCATAACAAAACTGGAGATTTAATGAAGTCAATACATTAGATTTAAATGAAAAGAACTAAATAAAAGAAACGTCTTTTGTGTAGCATGTCTTCATAAAGGGTTAGGCTTAGACTTGGGAACCATTGATGTAACACACATTTCCTTGAGCACCTTGAGTGGCTTGGTTGATTGGTTGGTTGACTTGAATTGGTTGAATGGGTTGCGCTTGAATTGCTTGGATGGTTGAGCTTGGATTGGTTGAAGTTGATTTACCTGGGCTTGGTAAGCTTGATATTGAGTGGTTTGAGTTGGGTATGATTGAATTTGGTTCATTTGTGTTAGTCTTGGGCATGCATTGCGATAATGGCTAGGGTCTCCACAATTGTAACAAGCTCTTATAGTTGGGGGTTGCTTGATTAAACGATTGAGAATAAGGTAAAGTTTGGGTTTGGGTAAGAGGTGAGGTAAATGGTTGCATCATGAGTTGGTTGCCTTCACAGCATGTGGTAAAGAGGTGACCAAATCAATCACAATGGGTGCATTGACGGCATTTGAGGTTAGGCGAATGGTGAAATCTGCACGTATCACATAATGGGTGGGGTCCTGTGTAGGGCTTCTTGGTGGGTTGGGTTTGCGATTGGGATAAGACATAGTTTTGGGACTTGGACTTTCTTTTATTGTTGCAGTAATGGGGAGAGTTGTTGTTGTTGTGCTTGAAGGATTTGGGCTTAGAAGACTCGGGTTTGGAAGATTCGGGCATGGGTTCTTTGGTGAGCTCGGATGCAGGCTTATCATTGGGCTTCTTGGAATTTTTTCGCGTCAAGGTCCCGAACTTAACGTGGTTTTCGATGAGGGTACCGGCTAAGGTGATGACATCATGGAAGGTCTAAGCCTCTGAGGGTCACGACTTAGGACGGAATATCGGATTTGCATAGGCAAACCCGAAATGTACTTGTCGATTAAACATTGAAGGGGAGTGGCCATGTGGGGGATGAGAAAGCTCAGTTCATGGTAACGATCATTGTAGATGGTGTCATTACCACTTTCTTGTTTCAAATTCCAAAACTTCTCTTCCAACTTCCGAAGCTCATTTTTCGAGCAAAACTTCTTGAGCATGAGTTTCTTGAGCACATCCCATGGCAAGGCCATGGAAACCTCAGCGCCAAGCGTGTGCTTATCACCGTTCCACCAATTGAGGGCATTCTTCTTGAGTACGCTAGAGGCGTAAGTGGTTTTCTTGTCCTCGGGACATTCAAAGTGGAGGAACACGTTCTCCATTCATTCAAACCATTGGAGGAGAATAGTAGCACCGTCGATACCGAAGTATTCCGGCGGGTTGACACTGAATTGTTTGATGGAGCAAGCAATTGGGTTCGGAGTTGTGGATGATGTAGGAGCATTCACAGTTTGGAGTTGAGAGATGATTGTTGGGAGGGCTTCCACGATTCCCTTAGCGATGCGAGATGACATGCTACGGCCCGAGTTACCGGTGCGACGGTTACGGTTGATAAGGCGGGAAGAAGACATGCTACAATGTTGACACGTGAAAAATTTGTTATGTTTTGATAAAAACAAAATTGTATAACAATGTGAAATTTCGAGTTTTGCGAAAATTCATGAGAATACAAAATAAAATTTTTAATAACCTTAACTTAGAGTATTGATGAAATTGATAATTTGAGAAAATATTCATTCTTAACAAAATAAAAAATTTGAACAAAAATCTCGTCGTTGATTTAAGAGTGTGATCATCACATGACCACGTTTGATACAATGAGGGTAGTAGATTCGGGTACGTTTGAGGTGGCATGCTTTGGCTTAATAAGTTCCACACCTCACCGAACACTCCAGGAAGGCAACCGGGTCTCGCAGTTGATTAAGATTTATGCGCGTTGCACTTCCTTAGACTCGCAAGCCTTAGTGTCAAAGGTTCGGTGAACAAGTGTGTCCCTCTTACACTTTACTACATATCCGTCACCCGAATCATCCTCAAGGGGCGGGGGGAGTAAAAATGTGGGATTTCTTAAGGAATTTCCCGATTAAAAATTGTCATAGAGTTTATAAAAATATCTTTGATAGTGAGGCATATCCTCGGAATAAGTGTGTGCTTTTGTTACAAGAATAATATTAAATCATTAAATAGTGTTTAAGCTATTGCAATCAGTACTATGATTCAGGATGCAAACATGTAAAAGCATATCACGCATAAGGACCCTAAGCATGTTACTAGGTCGTTAAATCTAACCACCTATCTTATAGCCTTCGGCTCTGATACCAATCTGTCACACCCCGACCAACGGCGGCGGAACATGCCGTGACATAACGTATTAATTGGACAGTAGCTCAAAAGACACTAATTAAAGTGGAAATTATTATTTAATTTCATTAACATTAAAGTAAGTACACAATGACAATAATTAAATCAAATAAATCGTTCTTTTGTGTAACATGAATAGATATCTTAAGGTCAAACTATTGTCTTCGATCTTGAATAATATCAACTACTTGTACCTATAACATATATGAAAATAGAGTTTATCAACACGAATGTTGGTGAGAATACATAAGTTTTAGTTATATATATATATATATATATATATAGATAAATCACAATTCATATGTAAATGATGAGTATTACAATTCTTATGAAAATGCAAACAACTAAATAGATGTGGACCCGTTCTTATTGATACGAAATCAAAGTACTTGGGTAAATGTATGATCATAATAGATGAGGATAGATGAGGATGAGAACGAACCAACAAACATTAAATAAACAATTAAGCACATAGAGCATTACCATAGAGCATGCAATACACATAAACATATATTGAATTGTGTTATGAATAGAAAAATAAATGATAAAGAGTAATTTAAATAGGGTATACATGCCACCCCCAAACTTTAAAAGATGAAAAAAGGGGATATGTAAACTCACCTTAAGGAATAAGGTATATGGTGACGTAACTGCGGTAGCGGGAAGATGGTAAAGGTTTTAAGTTAGTCCAGCGAGAGGTCTATATCCTGATTTTAAAGGCATAACTAAAATAAATGTTCTAACAATAGAATGAACAACACACGATAGAATGGGTTTATAATCGATGATGCTTAATATATTTTATATTAACTATATAAATTTAAGTTAAAATACATAAACAATTTAGATATTATTAGCTAATTACATGTTAAGGGTTTTAAATAAAAAATGTCATCTCATACCGTGTATACTTATAAAATAAAAAGTTATATATATATATATATATATATATATATATATAAGGGGGAGTTATCGTACAATAATCGCTTATCGTACATCACATACGCGACTTTCTGCACCACCGATTCTAATTGAAATTAAAACTGCTTAGTGGTATAATTGTAATTAACCTAAAAATACTTGACGCTTACCCATCAAAGTCGCCTACTGTTATGAGCACCACCATCGTCCGTCACCACCATCGATCATTGGTCACAGGTAAATTAACAATTTCCAATTGAAATTGAAAATGAAATTGTTGATGAGCCTAATTGATCAATTAACCTTGAAATTGATCCAATTAATCATCAATTTGAAGCTTCCGTCGATCAATTTTGAGTTTTGAGTTCTATGTTTTGACATTGAACGCATTAAAATTAAGTTTATACGTTCTGTTTAAACGTATTATACGTTCTGTTTAAACGTTCAGAACAAAATCAATTAAACTTTAAAAAGTTCAGTACAAAAAGTTTATACGTTATGTTTATACGTTTTTAAATAATGTTGTTTATAAGTTCAGTACACATATTATGTTTAAACGTTCTGAAACAAAACTGAATACCTTTAAACTTTCTGACCAAAAAAGAATATCTTTAAACGTTCTAATACATTCAAAGAAGATCCGGGTGTTAAAAAAATGAACATCTTTAAAGATTCAAATACGTTCTAAGAAGTTCAGGTTGTTAAAACAAGTTTAGAATTTCTGATAAAATTTAGAAGTTCTAAGAAGTTCTGGGTGTTCAAAAAAGTTTAGAAGTTCTGATAAGTTTAGAAGTTCTAAGAAGTTCCGGGTGTTTAGAACTTCTAAAACTAACAAAAAAAAAAAATTAAACACCTGTAAACATGAAATTGAACACTGAAACACTTCAAATAATCTCATAATCATCAAACAATCGTCAATCGAATTATAACTTGATCATTGATTCGATCATAGGAACAAAATATGGAGCGTCTGCAACTGGGTTTCTACAAAACTCAAAATTGATTAATTGAAACTTCAAATTGATGATTAACTTGATTAATTTCAAAGTTTAATTGATCAATTAGTTTAACAATTTCATTTTCAATTGGACAATTTTATCAACTAACATGTGAGCAACGATTGATGGTTGTTTTGGAAGAAGATGGTGGTTGCGAAGGTGGATGGTGGACGGAATCGTTGAACGGCGATGGTGAAGGTGGACAGAATCGACGGGAGAAGAGGTTGACGGAGGCCGGCTCGCGTAATTGTGATTTTAGGATTAGGATGGTTATTGAAGATGGACGTTCCAGAATGTCGCGTACGTATTGTACGATAAAGGATTTTCGTATTCTATCCTTTATATATATATATATATATATATATATATATATATATATATATATATATAGATTTTGGTAGTTTCGCGGTGGCCGGTTCGTTAAACATGTATAATTATTAAGTTTAATTAACTTTAAAATTATATTATGTTAACTAAGAAAAATATAATAATTTGTAAATAAGTAAATAAATAAATAACTATATATATTACACACACACACACACCTATATACGAAAAAGTTTAAAAGACAATTTGTTTTGAGGTCTCATGGTGTTTGGTTCGTTTAAAGGATAAAATAACATTGGTTTTAATATATAAGGTTTAAAGTATAATAATAATACTTAAGTAAAGCAAATAATGAAAAAAAAATGAAAACCGAGCCTAAGGAATCGAACCCGCGCCCCAGGTTGGTTCAACCTTTTATAAACAACCACAAACCAACTGATCTAGACTTACGATTTGATATAGATTGATTCTAATTATATAAAAACACTAGGCTATGATTATCCCAAATTTATATAAACCATAGATCATGATTAATTCCAATTAGGGTCTTATACCCTCTATCAATCAAAATTGACAGAGGCATTTTTAAGACGATGCAAAATCGATTCCAACATCAGTTTCAATTACCTGAAATGATTAAGAAATGAAAGAGAACGATGAGGTAGGGTAGCGACTAGAACATGGATACAAAATCGGTGTGTGACAGCCTGTTTTGTGTAATTTCTTGAGGGCTTAGATTCGAGATGCTAAGAGGATGGTACAGGTCACTTTAATTGAACAAACGACGAGTATTTATAGAGTTACCAAGGTCAATAGGCGCGGCTCATGTTAATGACTAATTGGTTGTCACTCGTTGTCAATTTCCATGTTTACATGACGATTGAACGCGTAATTGGCTCATTGACGCGTAAGAATGGTAAATCCTGTGTTTCCTGACATATTTTATCGATCAAAATCACAAGGAGGGGGGGGGGGGGTCGACGGTGATGACGGGAAGGGAGAAAGGAGGGAAAAGTGTTTTGATAATTTTTCAATTTAGTGCCTAAACTTTATGATTAGGTGCATAAGTGGATAAATGTTAGTTTGGGGACTAAACGTACTAGTTTGGGGGAGAAATCAAGGTGTTGAGGTCTGACATGGGTGATGAATCTCCAATGGACTTCATTCATATTGTGAAGATCATGGAATAAGGAGAGAACTCACACCACCCTATACACCTGAGCATAATGGCATAGTTGAAAGAAAAAGTAGAACCACTATGGGACATACTCGAAGCACGCTCAAGTACAAAGGTCCACCAAATTATTTTTGGGTTGAAGGGGTGGCTACTGTAGTCTATTTGATCAACCTTTCTCCTACTAAGGCTGTTGAAGATCACACTCCTAAACATGCTTGGCCAACTCAAAACCATCTGTTAGACACCTTCGTGTATTTGGGTGTTGTTCTTATGGTCTTGTCCATGAACAAAACCGAAGGAAGTTGGACTACAGAAGTGAAAAATGTATATTTATTGGTTATTCTTCACAAACGAATGGATATCGACTTTACAACCCTACAAAAAGAAGTTTTTAATAAGAAGAGATGTGGTATTTGATGAAGACTCCAAATGGGAGTGGAGTTTTGGTGGAAACTCTAATAACCAAACCTTTTTCATAAACTATACTGATTCTTTCTCTGTGAACCTACAACACCATAAGGCAATTCTCACTCACAAACTCAAACCAATACCAATAATTTGTTTGACTCGCCCTTACCTTCAACTCAATCATCTGCAGCCCCAAACACTCCTCAAACACCCTCACATCAGTCACCTGTGACCATCACCACTCCTCACACTCCTCTAAACACAACAAATAAATATCACACGAAACACATGCCTCTAGCTCCTACACATATCCAACTCCCAAACAGAAAGATCTAGAAGAAGTGTATCTCCATGCTAATATGGTTGATGATCTTGTTTATGATGACTTCACTAGTTGTCTGTTTGCTCTCAATATTTTAGATCCTTCAAACTATAGAGAAGTTGCAAGCAAGAAAGAATGGCAAGAGGCAATGGTTGAAGAACATAACGCCATTGAAAAAAATTAATACATCGGAGCTGGTGACTTTACCTAATGGAGAAGTTCTTAGAACAAGGCACGCCTTGTGGTTAAAGGATACTCACAACAACATGGATTAGATTACCAAGAAACCTTCACCCCAGTTGCAAGGTTTGAGACAATTCGTGTGATGATTTCATTTGCTGCTCATTAAGGATGATATATTCATCAACTTGATGTTAAATCAGCCTTTCTCAATGGTGATTTAACTAAAGAAATATATGTTGGACAACCAGAAGGCTTTGAAGTTGTTGTGAAGAAATATAAAGTTTATAAATTAAATAAAGCCCTCTATGGACTCAAGCAAGCACCAAGGGCTTGGTACTCAAAGATATATGGTTATTTCAGTAGCAATGGTTACATCTGAAGCAACAACGAGCCAATATTGTATGTTTAGAACAATGGGCATGGTGAGCTAATGTATGCTTGTCGTTTTGTTGATGATATAATATGTACCAGCAAATGTGCTAAGTTGATTGCAGATTTCAAGTTGTGGATAAAAAAGGTGTTTGAGATGACTGATCTTGGTCTCTTAAGATACTTCTTGGGGTTGGAAGTAACACAAAATCATCAAGGTGCCTTTGTTTTTCAAGAAAAATATGCTAGAAGTATGCTTACAAAGTTTGGTATGTGTGACACCAAAATAGATGACACTACAATGAACTCAACTAAGAAGCTAAGCTTAATGACATGGCTGACAAAGCCAAGGAAGTCATGTTCAGAAGTTTGGTGGGTGGGTTAATTTACTTAACCTACACAAGACCTGACTTAGGTTATGCTGTCAGCATGGTGTCAAGGTACTTGCAATATCCATAAAAAATCCACATGGGAGCTGCTAGAAGAATACTGAAATATGTTGCATGCACCATCAAATGTGGTATTTGGTATGATAGAGGTGCCAAAGTTGAACTAATTGGTTTTACAAATAGTGATTGGGCTAGCAACATTGATGACAACAAAAGTGTTTCATCCTATGTGTTTTCTATAAGAAGTGGTGTTGCTAGTTGGAGATCAAAGAAACAAACAACAATTGCTCTTTCAAGAACTGAAGCTGAGTATATCTCACCCACTTCATCAGCATGCCAAGCCATTTGGTTAAGGAGGATCTTAGAAGACTTGGGGTTAAATCAAAAAACTACTACTACAATTTACTGTGACAACTTATCTGCAATAAACCTAAGCAAAATCTTGTAATGCATGATCGATCAAAACATTGAATTGAAGCATCACTTTATTAGAGAGATGGTAGCTCAAGATGTTGTGGTTCTTAACACTGCAATACTCATGAACAATTTATAGATATCCTAACCAAAGCCTTGGCCAGAGAGTTTTGTCTACTTTAGACATCTGCTTGGTGTTATAGAGTCCGAATCACGGGAGGGTGATAAAATATAACCCAAACCTCATGCAACTATATTTGATTCACTTATTATTGCACGTTTGTTATTCCTGGTTTATTTGTTTTTTGTAAATTTAACTTTGAATAAGAGCCGTTCGAGGCCTAGTGTTTCATTACGTGAAAATTGACCTTTGGTCACACGAAAAAAGTGTGGCCGTAGGCCTTTAGCCACACACATTTTGTTCCGGTCATATGTGGCCAAAGGTCGCGACACCGTGGGTATGATATGGCCACACACAGTTTTTAGTGGCCTTATGTGGTAATAAGTGTGGCTAAAGGGTACATGCATTAGTTGCTGGCCATCAAGAAGCCTCTCCAATAAGTGTGGCTGAACACTAGAAAATGGCCACATGACTATTTCCTATGAGTGACCATTGCAAGTATATAGCCACATGAATTAATATTTCAGCCACATGAATTTTACAATAATGTGGCCAATAGGGTTGTGTTAAGCTTGCATTGTGACCTATACCGTGTGGATATAGCAAAGAAATGGCCACTTAAATTTAATAATAGAGTGGGTAATTATATGATATAGACACTGGATATTATATTAAAAGTGGCTAAATATGTTTATTTGCCACTCAAACACTCCTTTGTAGATTATAGTGTGGCTATTATCTCAGCGTTTGTCACATAATGCTTTTCATAATTGAAAATGTGGCTATTGTCTAACTTTTCGTCACACATAGTGAGGTATTGAGTGGCTAATTATATCATATAGACACTGGAGGTTATTGTCAATGTGGATAAAAATGTGAACTTGCTAGTCAAAAACTCTTTTGTAGTTTGTGGTGTGGCCATTGTCTTACCGTTTGTCACACATAATGCTATTCGTAATTTAAAGAGTGGCTATTGTCAAACTTTTTATCACATATAGTGAGGTACTGTGTGGCTAATCGTATCATATAGACACTGGATGTTATTGTCAATGTGGCTAAAAATTTGAAGTTGCCACTCAAACACTCTTTTATAGTTTGCGGTGTGGCCATTGTCTTACCTTTTGTCACACATAATGCTATTCGTAATTTAAAGTGTGGCTATTCACAAACTTTTCGTCACACATAGTGATGTATTGTTTGGCCACACATATCATATAGACACTGGAGGTTATTGCCAATGTGGCTAAAAATGTGAAGTTGCCACTCAAACACTCTTTTGTAGTTTGTGGTTTGGCCATTGTCTTACCGTTTGTCACGCATAATGCTATTCGTAATTTAATGTGTGGCTATTCTCAAACTTTTCGTCACACATAGTGATGTATTGTGTGGCCAAACATAACATATAGACACTGGAGTTTATTGTCAATGTAGCTAAAAATGTGAAGTTGCCACTCAAACACTCTTTTGTAGTTTGTGGTGTGGCCATTGTCTTACCGTTTGTCACACACAATGCTATTCGTAATTTAAAGTGTGGCTATTCTCAAACTTTTCGACACACAGTGATTTTTCCAATGACGTTTGATCTCGTTCCGCCACACAAACAAAAACCAACTGATGAAAGTGTGGCCAATGTTTTTGGTACCCTTTCGTCACACAAAAATGTTTTTGTTGTGGCTAATGGTCATTTATAGACTCTAATTTTTGTAATTTCAGGTGTGGCTATTGTCTTACTTTTGGCCACACCTATTTAATGTGTTCTATGTGGCCAAATTGTGTGTAATTAGACAATATATAATTATTTTTATTTTTTGTGCAGTAATATAAAACAGCTATAAGCAAGCATGACAAAACAAAATTAGAAAAAAATTATATTAACAATAATATTCACTTAAGCAAATGTATGAAAAATATCTTACAAAATACAAATATAACGACTACCTATATACTAGCTAAGGTGTCAGTTTTCTTGGCACTGCTCCTTGTCTTCTGTTTGGTCACCCTTTCTATCGTTGTGTACTTTGCCTTTGCCTTCTTGCCAGCTCTTTCTAGTTCTTTTGAGGATGGGAGTGGTGGTAGATGGAACAACAAAATATGAAAAATAAATATGTATAATTAATGTCATATTTTGTAATTGAATAGAACAATATAGTAGACCTGCAAACAAACCGAACGTTCGTTTAACTGTTCGTGAACCTTTCGGCGGGAAATTCGTTTATCTTTGTTCAATTACGTTAGTTTAGATTATAAACAAAAGAACATAAAGGAACACAAGTGTTCGTTTTTTAAACTAAATAAACATAGATATTTGTTTGGTTAAGTTAAAAGGGTACAAACCTCATGGTCACATAAGATTAGGTGGTCACATAAGATTAGGTGTTCTGGCCAAGCAACAAAAGTACCACGTGCGTTGCCAACAGTCACAATTGCACCTGCCTCACACGAAATAATTGCTTGTTCCTTTATGGCTTCATCAATACTAACTTTATAGCAACCCACCGGGATTTCTTTTCCATGCAACTGTTGTGGAACCGGTGACCAATGAACTGTACCACGTGCCACCTTGTTACGCTTGTCATGCACACACAAACAACACTCATACACCTATCAACAAGCATGTGAAATCATGTTGATGTCAATATTTATTATAAGGACATATCCATGGATATGCCATGTTGGTGGGAAATTAACAATGTTTCGCGCAGTACATACCTTTATTTCAGCAGGTGGGGAAGCTTCATCCATTGATACATCAACTTTTCTTTTACAGCTTCTCCGTTTTACCTAAAAGCTATTCAATGAATCAGCTTATGGATGGAAATCAATCAACAATTAAAGGGAAAACTGAAATTGCCAAATACTTACTGATGGTTTTTTCGAGCCGTTACTATTCGGAGTGTGGTGTAGCTGTGTTGATGTTTCGTCATTATTGTTCTCTACAGGCTTCATTGGTAATATAAAAGAAATTGGAATTGTTAGACTTATTAGGTTATAAAATTTAAAAAATGAAATTGCCAAATACTTACTGATGTCGCGCTATGGGGATCGAGTACCGTTTGGTCAACATTTTTTTCCACGGACTTGGCTTGCAATTCGGTAATAGAAAATGAGCACACTCACATTGGAAACATATTATAAAAAGTACTGAAATTGTCAAATACTTACTGATGTCGCGATACGGGGAGCGAGTACCGTTTCGAAAACTATTTTATCCACAGACTTGGCCTACAATTAACTTATGCAAAATCAGCACACTCATATGGAAAGTTAATTATTAAAAAAATCAATCAAACTGTCAAATGCTTACCTGAGGAGCGGACTCTTGTTGCACAGCCTCACCTGAGGTTAAGATGTTTCCCACAGAACTGGGCTATAAAAAAATTTATTAGGTTATGGAAAATGAAAAATCACATGGAAAGTTGTAATAAACAAAGAAACTGTCAGATACTTACTGGTGCTAGCATTTTATTTTGTCCCACAGCACTAGTACTTTGGTTAGAACCAACATGATTGGGAACAGGATTTACCTACAAATTTTGACAAAAACAGTGCCAATTATGTATGTCGAATGCATTAATTAATATGTAGCATACGTCACTTACTTGACTTGCCGACATTTGCGGCAACAATCCTTCGATATGTCTGAACCTGGTCTCAAATGCTAACTGTTCCTTCTCACTGCTTTCTAGCATAGCATTCATGAATTCAAGTAGAGTCGTCAACCAGTTCACCACTTCATCTCTCTGCACCGCCTCATGCTCAAGTTGGGAAATCCGTTGCATAAACGAGCCTCTTACCTGACTCACACCTCAATACCTGTTGTCAATCCGTACCCAATCCCTTTCAAAAACCCACCTTTCTCTTTGCCAAGCACTACGGTGACAACATCTGTGCACGGTTCAAGTGTCAGGGCTCCAGATGCGATCTGCTCCTCATGCTGAACCTGCAAGAAAACAAATGTCAAACTGCCGATTCCTTAAAAGCATAAAACGTCAGATTTCATGAACTACTGTAAGTAAATAAACACTTTGTAAACGATTAGGTTAAAATATGTTATATATTTGTTCAAACTAGTCTATTACGCTTGTAACATGCTTATGTACAAAAACATATATAAATATTCTAATACGCTAGTAACACGCTTATGTATCCACATCAAGTGTTGAGACAAGTTAGACAGACTCAAGTTCGTTTGACACCAATATAAGGCAATGAATTGACTTTAACATGATTTAAAAAGTTTAATACTAAAACATACTAATTTGGTTGCCACGCCTTCGACAACAGCATTCTTGTATGCACCATCTTTGTCCTCCCTTGCTTTCATCCACATTAATGCATGGCCGGGGATCTCATCCGGTTCAATTTCCTTCTTTTTGACCTTGTAAAATATTCAAGAGAAAGCAGCTGATGGTCATGCATTAGAAACACAACTAACAAATCATTGAACTATAGAGAAAGCAGTTGACGGTGATTACCAGTTTCTCTCGAAGGTAGGTATAACCCCCTCGTCCCATGTGATGATCAAAAACCTTCTTTGCTCGAGCTCCCTTTGATGAAGCCTATTTTTTCTTCAACCACACATTATAATCATTTCATTATATTTAAAAAAAAAACATAAACCTTATATACTCGATCAATCTACGTTTGTAGAGTAGAGGATTTATACCTGAAACTGCTCTGATTGTGTGTACTCAACGAAGCGATCCCAGTCTTCTTGCCTGATCATCGTCCTATGTCCCTTGGGTATCGCCTTCAGCTTCAGAGGTTTACTGATGTTCGACATAATGTATTTGGCATACAGTTTTCTTCGGAAATACCGAAGAAGGTGTCCGAGCCGATTCATCACAGAAGGCCTGTGACACGCCTCAATCTCAAAATATTTCTACATAATATAATACAGTGAAGGTAAATTACTTCTCAAAATATAATATGCATAAATAAAAATTAAGAATAATCGTTATTTGTTCCCACAGTTTATCTCTAAGCTCCTTTGTGACCTCCCTCCAACTTAAATGTCTCAAGCCAACTATTTCCCTCACAACATCCCCAAAAAAACTTGCAAACTTTGATCTGGATTGGCTAGTGAACCTACCCAGATTATCAAACTTCACTACCAGTCTGACACCACCAGAGTTTGCATAATCGTTACGTAGCTTAGGTAACCTCGTCAACCCCCTTGTAGGTTTTTTCGTAGCAGCAAAACTGTTGATGGGTTCGATAGCCATCGTCGCTATATCATCGTCTGCTTGACCATCGCCGTCGTTGGCTTCCTCGCTGGAGTAGCCTTCAGTGTCATTTGATTGAGCGTTGTCGTCGTCGTTTGCTTCCTTATCGGAGTATAAAACATGTTCTTCTTTGACTGTTTCATCTATAAGCTTCATCTTCGATTGTTCTTCTTCAATTGTGTCGTCTGATTAATTTGTGGCGTGGAAAAGTTTTTTAATAATTTGGAGTGTTATTTGATTTTTGGAGTGTTAAATGTAATTTGGAGTTTTAGAATATTTGGAGCTTTTTGAGTTTTGCCTCCCTTTTAATTAAGAACCAATAGATTATTGGCAGAGAACCTGTGGCTGAAATAGGCACTTTGATAGAAGATGGTTTTTAATATAAATTAAAGGGGATAAGCATGTTACTAGCGTATTAGGATATTTATATATGTTTATGTACATTAGCGTGTTACAAGCGTAATAGTGTTTTTTAACAAAGTATTTTTTGTTTTTTTAGATTTAACCAAGTGTTGTTTACGATTTAATAAGTGTATCAGTAGCGTTTTCAACAAAGTGTTTTTTGTTTTTATGATTTGTTTTAAGATACTCCATAATTACAATTCTTCAAAACTTTTCATACAAAAGGCACCATTAAAACAATAAACTAAAATATGTAACCAACCAACATTCAAAAGAATATGTTACAAGAAGCTATAAAAGTAAAGCATTTAAAAGTTAACCAACCAACATTCAAAACAATAAACTAAAAAGATGTATCAATACAACCATCTAAACATGAAAACAACAAATGTTACAAAAATCACAAATGTCACCAAATCACGAATGTTTCCCAGAGTCACCAAATCAAAAATGTTCCAAAAATCACCAAACACAACGCGCATTCTTGAACTAATCAACTTTTGAAACTAACAAAGTACCTTCGTTGATGTCATATTCAAATATGCAACTATCACCAATCTGTAAATCATTTTCCGCCCTGAAAATTTTCCATTTTGGTAAACAATATCTGAATTTCAGTTCCGACAATTCACCATGAAGTTTTAATTTTTTTACGACCTTCGGGATTGACCAAAGTGATTAGCATTCCATCATATGCATCAATCTTGGTAGCAATGTGACTCGGAAGACGCTGTGAAAAGCAAATTTCAAATATATTATTAAGTTAAAATTTAAACGAATATACTTATAAATAAAAAAGAAATTTAAAAATTCAATTTACCAATTTGTTGGTGACGTTCATGTGAAATACGATTTTAGAGTCATCATTTTGCTCATCAAGATGAATTGGGTTTTGGGAGGAACTACATTGATTGCTTAATTGATAGTTGAGAAACAGCTGATTTGGACCAGCAAGGATAAAATATATGCCATCTTCATGAAATACATTAATATGAAATGTAAAATCTGATATGACTTCAAACACAACAAACGAACCACCTTTCAAGTTGGTTTGTTTAAAAACCTCATTCCATCTAACCTCTAGCCTAAAACCCATTCCATCCTAATGACATGAAACGTTAAACAACACTCTATCTGGAGCAATAAGCTCGAAAAGCAAATTCATGCAATTTTCACCAAATTCTTGAATCACGTACTACTCAGGGAAATCCTGTTAAACATTTTAATTAATAGACATTTGAATTTGGAAACAATCATTAAAAACAGAAATTAAAACTTACCAAGTAATGAACATGTCGGTTTCCGACTAGAATGCATAACACTGTACCGGATTGATCATTTACGTTTCTTTTGAAAGTAAACATGTTCAACATAGATGTTGAGTTAACCTCAAAAACAAAATATGTTCCAGCTTCTATACAACATTCTCTGATTAATTCAGTCCAACCGGTTCCAAAATAAAAGTCATCAAGTACTTTGATTATACATAAAACGTTCTACCAATTTGATCATAAATCAAACAACAGCCGGTATTCGATTTCATGTCAGCAAACATTGGTTGAACAACTTTTGGAATGATCTATAAGTAACACAAAAAATGTTCTTAGAATCGTTGTAAAATATTTCATAAAAAAAATTTACCCAGATAACATAAACATACCATCCTACTCATGGAATCGCTGTCGATATCTACCAGGAACTTAACTCCATTATTGAGAAGTGACATTTTTATGTCAGACTATTCTGTATGTTCTTACTAGGATAAGCGAAGTTAGAAGTCGATTTAGGGTTTTGAAGTAAAGGGGTTTTATCATTGAGAATGGTTTGAATTTTTATTTTATTTTTTTATTTATATATATATATATATATTGGTTTTTGTTTTATAACTTATTATATTTAACTTTTTTAGAAAATAGTATAAAAACATAGTATTACTTTTAGTTTTTTTACTAACATTCTGGTATAAATTTCGTTAAAAGTTGAGTCTTTTAATAAATCGTATTTTTTTAAATAAATTTAAAATTTTATCCATTATTGAACCATTAGTAAGATTTTCTGGATAAGATTTACAACTTCGAAACAGAGAAGCTCATAACATTCTAGTGTTATCATTATCATAATGAATAAGTATGTAGTTTTGTATCATTATCATCTTCTAGGTTATCATTATCACCATATGTGTTATGATGACGATAAACATCATAAAGTTATCATCATTATCATGTATTATAGTGGTTATCATCATCATAATTATCGATCACCGTCAACATGAAACGACATCATCATCAGACGTGCGGGTAATCAACGTGGTCATTGTGTAGGCTATCATAGTAAGTGTTGATCATACGGGTAACACATATCTTGTTATCAGTTTCATCATCATCGTCAACATCATCATCATCATCATCATCAGCATCATCATCAACCTATTTCCATGTACGGGATGTAGTCAACATCGTATGGGTTATCGTAAACATAACGCCCAATATTAGCGATCACTGTCGGCACCATCTTATGAATTGTTGTCATCATCAAACGACATCATCAGTCGTATAGGCTACCATCAGTATGACCATCGAATACGTTATCATGGTCGCCGTCGATCATACGGGTTACATGTCATTAAACATCGGTGTCCCATCATCATCAACATATATATGTGTGTGTGTGTGTGTGTGCGCGTCTGTGTGGCGTATTGTCATATAGGTACATATAATTGATCATCATCATATATATGTGTGATCATCATCATAGACATCATGCTCATTGTACGAGCTACACTCGCCATCGTGTGGGTTGGCGTAAGCAAACCGTACCATATAGGTTAGCAGCATCATTATGATAACCACCACCAACCCAGGTTGTTATATCCATGTATTCATGTGGGTACCATTATATTAGCATCGTCGTAGTCATAATTGGGCCAATCATCATGGTCATCATACGGGATAGACCGTCATCGTCTCATGGATTACATATCCGCAATCATACTACACACCACCTACTGCCAGGATCCACCGGCCACATTTGCCACAACGACCTCCAGCACCAACCACTAACCACACACCACAACCACCCACCACAACTCCGCCGCCGCCACCACCACCCACCACACCACCACCACTACCGACCGACCTCCGCCACCACCACCGACTAATATATATATATATATATATATATATATATATATATATATATATATATATATATACCCACCCACCACCACCACCACCGACCGCCGCCACCCCCCACCCACTACCCACCACCACCACCCGCCACCACACATCAGCCACCTCGAACCACCACACCTCCTCCACCGTCCACCACCATTATGACCACCTGAACCCACCACCACCCACTAATATATATATATATTTATATCGTACGATTAAAATTTAAAAGCACACGCCTTCTTTTAAAAGGGTTAAATAATTACCCAAAATTCAACCTCGTAAGTCAATATTTCTATTATGAAGCACAATTATTCCCAATATTCCTTAAAACCGTCGATGATTCGTTTCTACTGTGAAGCACAAGCACAAGCCCGGGTGGTTTAATTATTCTGGAGCGGAGCCAAAATGAAGAACCCTAACTCATCTACTTCTGGAACGGAACTAAGGATAAAGCACAAGCACGATAGGTATCAAAATAAAGATGGAACAGGTGTTAATTTATGATTTTTTTAGCGTTTTAGGTTTAAGTAATCTTAAAATGTAAGCATTTGTTTAAATCATCTTACGTATTAATGTGTTTTATAAGCGTGTTGTTGTTGTAATACATATCTTTGTTTTTTTAAAATCTATGTATAATATTAAAGCATGTTATAAGCGTATGCTAAGCGTGTTATGGCCTTGGTATGAGAATTATCAATGTGATGTTTGATAAGAGTTTTCTGTTTCCTTGTGATTTGTGTTGTTATCCCCTACCCCCATGTTTTATTGTATGTATGTGATTCAGTTGTCGAAAAAAACAAGACAAATAAAGCTAAGAATCTAAACGAGAAGAGATAAAAGGAAGACTAAAAAAGTTGCCCCGGTGGTGAAAAGGGTGAAAAAAACATGTTGTGAAAGCAGACTCTGATTCAGACCTTGACACAAAAATCGACAGGTTGTTGTCAAAGCGGAAAGAGGTGGAACACAACACATCTGACCCGAACTTTCAGCGTCCGATAAGAAATCCATTAAAGAAAAGAAGACAGCCGAGAGGGGAAAACCTTTT
Source organism: Bidens hawaiensis (assembly GCF_021521415.1). Taxonomy (NCBI): domain Eukaryota; kingdom Viridiplantae; phylum Streptophyta; class Magnoliopsida; order Asterales; family Asteraceae; genus Bidens; species Bidens hawaiensis. Next base: position 44,407 of record NW_027505659.1, on the reverse strand, counting down.
GTTTAATTTGTAGACAAAAAATTGAGGAATAAGTATGCACCTTGTGATATTGTTGATGCAGTGAAGGCAATGACTACTACCCAAAAATCTTGTGTAGAAGAAATGGGTTTCGGGTCAATGTTAAGACTTCAAGTAACCCAAACTCCAACAACTTTGGGATATTGGTTGCTCATGAACTATAATAACCGTTTAAATGAATTGAACATTGGGAGCAATGTTATTAAGATAACACCATGAAAAGTACATGAAGTGTTGGGGATACCAACGGGTAAGATTCCTGTTTTAGACAAGAGTAGACCAAGATTGGGGGAAGATGTTACTACAGATTTGTTAAAAAAACAATTCCCGACAAATTCAAGAATAAGTATAAAGCATGTGAAAGACAAACTGGCTGCGGATCAAGGAGTTGGTGAACTGTTTAAGATTAATTTCCTTGTGTTGTTCAACACCTGTATAGAATTTGTGACAAAATCAACAACAGTCAATCAACGATTCATCGTCGCAATTGATAAAACCTCGGATATTCCAAATATGGACTGGTGTAGCTATCTTATTGAAAACATGAAAATGACAAAGGAAGAATGGAGAAATATCAACTGTCACACCCCGTTAAGCGATTTGCGGAAGCGTAAAACGGAAATGCAACAGATACAACTGGTATCAAATACATTGTTCATAAAGTAACATTATTAACTAATTTACAATATATTACATCGTTCTAATCTCTTTTACAAACTAGGTGATACAATCAAACCGGTTCTTCAATTACTTTACTTCTAATTCAAATGCCCACGACATTAATCATCAGTCAGACACGTAACGCACAGGAAATTACTTCTCATATCTGATTACCTGAAAAGCATGTTAAAATAGGTCAACTACGAATAGTTTGTGAGTTTCATAAGTTTAACGAAATCAGTTCTGCGTACCACACAGTCATAGTTTGTATGTACGCGCGTATGTAAAAATATGTATTTACGTTTGTATAAATATGTACAGCCATATCCTTGTGTGTGCATATGCACACATGTAAGTTTATAATATAAATTCGAAATTTCGGTAAAATCGTGATTGTTTGTTCGTACTACCTGTTTCCAATTTCCGTGTTTAACCAACCACTGTGGACCCCCTTCCTCCCACAACGGTTCCACATAAACTCAACCACTGTGGCCCCCCTTCCGCCCACAACGGTTCCGCGTTAACATCAACCACTGTGGTCCCCCTTCCACCCACAATGATTCCACGTAAACTCAAACATTATATAGTGTACACGCAAATAATTAGTATATTCAACACAAGGTATTTCCTACGGCTAATCACAAAGCATGTATATAGACACATATACACATATAGTATTTATCACGTATCACCAAATACTGTGGCTCCCCATCCGCCCACAATACGCATAATCACATTATTTTCTTAACATTCATGTCATAATCAAGTTAGTTCTTTTAATAAGTTGCAGCAGAACTTAGCTCATTGGCCATACTCAACTTTAGTTTATAAGTTGTAGCAGAACTTGGCACATAGGCCATACTCAACTTTAGTTTAGTAAGTTGCAGCAGAATTGGCTCATAGGCCATACTCAACTTTAGTTTATAAGTTGCAGCAGAACTTGGCTCATAGGCCATACTCAACTTTAGTTTAGTAAGTTGCAGCAGAACTTGGCTCATAGGCCATACTCAACTTTAGTTTATAAGTTGCAGCAGAACTTGGCTCATAGGCCATACTCAACTTTAGTTTAGTAAGTTGAAGCAGAACTTGGCTCATAGGCCATACTCAACTTTAGTTTATAAGTTGCAGCAGAACTTGGCTCATAGGCCATACTCAACTTTAGTTTATTACTATTGTGGCCCCCCTTCCGCCCACAATAGCCCCATAATCATCACAGACCACGTTATCCCCATGGCCATTACAGACCACGTTGTTTCCCAAATTGGTTATGTTTAACATTACATAATGTGTTTGTATAAACATGCTGTCACGTGTAATTTCATTATGTTTTGCAATTCGTATTAACTCCATTCAATATATCAATCAACGATAATAATCATCTTTCATCAGCACGTAGTCAATCATTATGTTTGTAGGGACTTTTCATATATAAATGTTCAGATATTTTATATCCTGAACCGTTTTCAGATAGATAACGTGTATAAACATGCTTTCCACCCCAAAAGTTTGTAAAATATTTTAAAGAGTGGGGTCATGAAACTCACAGTTTTGTAGGCACTCAGTGCGAGGTCAGCTCGGGGTTCGTTTTCCTTTCTATCACTTAGTCCCTATAGTCCATATTATAATAATATTAATATTTTAATATTATTATAATCTCAGTACTAAACTCGGCTGTATAACTAATCTGGGTATAGCTGGAACGCCTAGAAAGTGGTAATAGGCGTAGGTTGTGATGTTGTTCAATGTCTAATACTTAAAACTGAACTTGGCTCAGATTCCCGTTTTCCCAGCTGGGCCAAGTTGTTCGTTTACGCGTTCAGAAAACAGTTATGGGAAAATAAGCTTGGGTAAATGTATTGGTTAATAAAATGATTAAGTTATAAAGAAGGATCACATACTGGGGTAACGGAATAGCCTCGGGGCCCGTTTCCGTTTATTCAGTTTGATTTAAGAAGAAACGCGCACAATCTATCCAGATTGTCCAGGTTTCTCATAGAAAAGTTCGTTTTCACTTAATTAGTCCAAACATATGATTTTTGATCACTCTTGGTGTTTTGATTTTCCCGCAGGTTCACTAGCCGCGAACTTGCCGGTTGTTATGAAAACTGAATTTGTTTAATATTCAGATTAGCATAATTAATTAACCGTTAATCATTAAATTATGAAAATTTAACCACTTATCAATTAAAATATGTTTATTTTTATAAAAATATTTCTGGAATTTATTTACTGATTTATTAATTTATAAAAATTCGTTTTATCAACTATATTTCGCCTGAAAATCGTCCGTTTACCCCAAACAATTTCTAAAAATTCCACAAAAATTCTTGAATACTCGAATCATGTCCCAAAACAATCTGTATCAATTCCAGAATGTAAAAAGCTTGTTCAATATTCTTTTCGGCCCAAATTCGGCTATAAAAATTCGCACGAACGCATATGTACAAAACACCTTTAGACTTCTACAAGTGATCTAAAAATTCATATGTGATCAAAATACATCATATATGAGTTCCCAGAAAAATTTCATAATTTTTGAAGTAATTTAGCTATTTTTCTCAAATAAACGTCCCAATTCGGTAATAAATTCTTCAAATATTATCGGATGGTCGAAAAATTACCAAATTTGAACAGGGACTTGTTGACATTGTCCCTAATGTCCCTGAAAAATTTCAAGTCCTAAAAATATGCACATCAGAACCTTAACCTAAATAGCCCGTAAGCGAGTGTTTCGGCATTACCTTAGCGGGTTTGGCTCGTTTCCGACCTTTTAATCAAGTTTTCAGGTTCTTGTGCTTCTAAGAAAGCTAGGTAAAAGTCCTATATCACAAACCAAGCAAGTTTCATCAATAGAACAGCCCTTTATCTTAGGGTTTCGGCTAGTGCACAAAAACGAACTTTTGAACTGTAAAAACGTCGTTTCAACCCTTTAATCTGTGTTTATGGCCAAAAAAACTATCAAAACAGGTTCCTTACCTTGTGTATGATCAAAACATATTTATGGACCATTTCTAGGATTTTTACACGGTTAGGAATGATTTTTAGTAACCAAGACATGTTTTTATGGTATTAAACAAGTTTAAACAAGTGAAAAAGCTACTTATTTAAGCCCCTTACCTTAGGGTTTGAAGGTTTTTGGCTGGAGTAGCAATTATGTCTAGAGTTTTCAAGAAAATGAGGCTGAAAATATCAAGGATCTAGTTTAAATGTGAAAAAATAAAAAGGGGGGTAAAAGTCTTCTTTGGCGGGCTGGGCTCGTTGGGTCCCCTTTTGGGCCTATTTGGCCCACTTTTCTTGATTTACGTGCCCGAACGTGAAATACCGAGTCCAAATTTATTTCAGGTTCGGTTTTTGGCGCGAAAAACTTATCGGGTGCGTCAAACGGAGCGAAAACGAGTGTTTTTCGGTTATTTTTGTGTAAAATTATAAAAACATACTATATGTTTGTAAAAATCAAAAATATTTTCACGGATCGCTTAAAACATTTCAAATAAGTTTTGGTAAGTCTTTTTCGGCTTAACGGATGATGCAATGCTTGGTTGGTAACTATCTTTCGCGTTTAAGTCTATAGCGGGTAGTTAAACGAGCATGTTTTCGTTTAACTTGTTTGCTATCGAACTAAGGCCATATTACTAATATTTTTGCTTGCATAGATCGTATATCACTTATAGATGGCACCCCGGGATATCCGGACAATAACCAGACCCGTTTGGTTATTCGTTTGTCGTTACGCAATAAGCGGTTAAACGCTTATTCGAGTTTGTAAGTACTAAGGTGTACTCGGTTTTGCCACGGATGTCACATTATCCCCCTGTTAAGAAAATTCGTCCCCGAAATTCAATATGCCAAATATGCTCTTTTTGGGGAAAATTTTATAATCATTTGTTTCGGAATTCGTTTTTCTGTTTCCGAACACGTTTGATTCTCCGTTGTGGATTCCACTGAATTTTATTCAATGAGATTTTATTGTGTCGCAACTGTTTGATTTTCCCCGCTCAGCATTTTCACGAGTCTCTTTATAGAGTTTAGTTGTATAAAATTTTTCAAATAGTACTAATTCCGCCCTGTCAGTAAGGCACTCGTTTTGATTCGATATATGAAATATAGGGAGTGAAATAATTTTGTTTAATACATTATGGGGTTAACTTTCAAGGCAATTTTGTACAGTGCTATATATTTTAGAATCAACTCACCGTTCCTCAACTCAACTAACAACTTTCAAAATTTGATAACTTCTCGTATTTCTCAGTATAGCCCTCTTGTTAGCCTTAGACAGCCTTCGGTTTGTTATTAATATTACGAGCTTTATTTATGATTCTCGAAATCGAATCGGATTTTGTATTTTGGGGGTCGCCAATTTTCAATTGAATAAGGTGGCGAGTTATATTCTTGCTCGTGTAATATAGTATATTACCACTTGTATAATATTATGATGACTGTTAATGTACGAGGGTTGAAATTACTGGTCTCACTTTCCTCTATTGTTTGAATAGTTTATATGGTTTGATTATTTGTTAGAGGACTACAGCCCGTGCTCAGGTCGATTCGGGACATAAGGTTTCATACACAATTTACTAAGGATAAGATTTTGTTAAGGCGCGTTTTTTTTTTTTAGTTAGGTAGTTGTTACAAATCAGAAGAAGGTATTTGGAGTGGATTAGTCAGGGAACTATCATTCAGTTTGAATTGCTTTCTCGGGATGTTTAAGGAACACATGTTAAGGGTTCCATTTTAGTTTATTTCCCACTTCCAATGGGGTATCTCGAATTGTTGTAGCATCTCCGAGGATCTTTAGTATTCCCCCAGAACATATAATAGTGCACACTTTACAACACATGTGCCTATGATTCCTTCGTAGATTTCGCTTTCATCTTTATACTAGTACTCAGTTTATCCGAACATCTGGCCTGGTTTTTCCTTGCTCATTACTCGGTTATTAAGGCTATAAAAGTTTAAAGTTTAAGTTTCGGTTACGGATATTATAGTTCTTCTCATCCGTGTTTCGTCATTGCGGGTACTAGGTTTTGTTCCGTGTACGGGATCACTTCTTTATCTAGAAAAGGCAGTATAATAGTTCTATTTCTATATATAACCTTCATTTGAACTCAATTAACTAGTCCATACTGACTATTACACAATGATTCCTCACTTCCATCGGGAGTGCATCGATAGGGAATAGCTAGTTATTTAGGTTAAGAGGGTAGTTTTTCGAGTAATATGGTTAGTATTTATAGTCTTACTTTTGTGGTTTCTATAGTATACAGAATTGTTATTTTACTAGATGGTATATTTTCCAAGGTAATAACTTGTAGGAACGAAACGTCTATCAGTGTCCGTAATAAATAAACTAAAGTATATTAGGCATTACTAAGAACGTACCTGTCACTACATTTTTTCTATCCGGTTTCTTCACAATACGTGACCCCTAGTCGAGTTGAACGTCGATGCCGGTCCTTGCCTTTGTCTTTCCATCGCAATTGGGTTCAATCTAGGGTAGTCTTTCTTGATGTGCTTCACACTACCACACTTATAACAAGCATTACGGTTTATTATGGTTTGGTTTTGGTAGACTGGTTGTTGTCGTGTTGGTTGCGGTTGGGGTAGTTGTGAGTCCTGGAGTTGGGTTGGTGGATTTATAGTATTCATAACGGTTCTACAATTTCGGGCATAGTGTCCCACTTTCCCACATTTGTGACACACATTGGTCCGACATTCACCAACATGATGATAACCACATTTTCCATATCTAGGCAAAGGTCCGTTATACTTATCTTGCTTCACATCGGAAGTGATCATAGCGTAATTTTGTATTGCAAGGCGCGCACATTTATTCTGTTGTCTTTCTTGTATTCCTGCTCCATAATTGGTTCGTTTTGTACCAGATGATTCCCCGGGCATTCTTAACACACCACTTCTAATCAAATCAGAAGTTACAATGCCTGCTTGTAACACGACATTTTTGAAAGTTATATGGCCAGTTGAATTAACCAAACTCCTGACTTCGGGGGCTAAACCCCAAATGTAGTGCTCAATACGTTTATATTCTGGAGTAACTAACCATGGGACTAGACAAGCCAGTTCGTTAAAGCGGTGGGTATACTCCAAGTGATCTGCACCCTTCATTTCTAGATTCAAAAGTTCTTGCTCTAATTTCTGAATTTCTTTTATCGGACAAAAGTGTTTTATCATAAGATTTTTAAGTTCTGTCCAAGACATACAATTGGTTGCCTCTTGTCCCCGAATTTGCACAACAGTATTCCACCACATTATCGCGTGGTCTACAAATGTAGAAGTAGCAAATTTGACAATACAATCTGGTGGACAGTTAGTGATATTAATGATGGATTCAGTCTTTTCGATCCACTTTACCAGTCCATTTGGTCCTTCAGTACCGCTAAATTTCATAGGTTTACATAGAATGAAGTTCTTAAGTTGATATCCTTGTTGCGGGGGATTTTGATTGTTACAACTATTGTTCAAGTTCGGTGCATTATTTAAAGTAATATTGGTATTCAACGGGGGAGTATTAGTTGTGATAGTATCAGTATTTATCGGGGGAGCATTTGTGGTTGTATTAGTATTTGTCGGGGGATTAGTATTTACGGCCGCGTTAGCGTTCGGCACTTGATTTGTATTCATAGTTGTACGGATACCAGCAGCGAATTGTGCTGCTATTGTCGGAAGTACTGTTTGTAGTTGTCGAGTGATCATCTCGGTTATATCTGCCTCAGACAACGTGTTTACTTTTTTCGGGGCCATTCTATAACAATAACCGGTTATCCCACAATTAACAAAATTTACATATGCTAATGATCACAAAAGGAATTACAATAACAAGTAATCAGGTATTTCAATTAACAAATATATCACACGGGTTTGTTCTCGAGTTTGAATACTAAGGATAGTACGTAAAATTGGCCTAGCAACCGCCAAAGTTTGCATATATATTAAAAGTTGTCATCTCATGACAAGAAATTTTAACCCAATAGGGGTCAATGTTTGTATTAAAAATGCCCAAATCGTCCTCCATCTTAGCATAGCGCACCACCATATGCTTGTATGGAGTATCAGAAGCTATACACGACAATACTATACTATCCTTATTTATCAAAGCACGCGTTATAACAATTATAAATAGTTCACAACTTGTACGACAATTGTTCCTATACGATCCCATTATTAGAAAGCTGTTTTTGTTCGGTCTCTCCCGTAGGTAGATATTTGCTCGTTACGAGTTTAATCAGTACGTTATAATGGGAATGCACGTGTATATTCCACCTGACTTCTGAATGTTTGTTAACTAATATCATAAAATATATTCTTTCGCCAGGTCATTCAGTATTCGTAGGCATGTCGGACTTAATAAAAGTAGTAGTTTACTGGTTGGAGGTAAGTAGGTTCCATTCCTGTCGGGGCACGTCATCATTTCGTGATTATGGGGTTTTCATTTTATAATAATCGATTGAAATCGCGTAATATAAGAGAGGTTGAAGGTTGTCGAACATAGATGATTCGAAGAGTTTGCTAGTTAAGGAGGTTCATTAGAATTCGTTGTACTGGTGATATGTAAAGGAAATTATTATTATTAATATTTCTTTTTTGAAATATCATTAATACATTATATGCACTGGTAGTAACGGTCTGTTTATAGAATTAGGGACTCAATAAAGTAGTTATTATATTTATAATTTAATAAGTTAGATTCATCACTAAGTATTTCCCCCCAGGGATGGTGTTTGTTTTTCAAACAACAGAAATCGAAGGATGACCAGAAAATAGTTTAGTTTAGTGTCAAAGAAGCGAGTAAATAAAATAAATGTTAGACCCATGCTGAGAGGTATTATATGTATATATATATATTCTTGAAATCATTGTCTATATAACATGCCTCCAACGGTTCTTTCCCGGGCCTTGCATATTAAGTCCCTTAGTGGTTCCGCATATCACCAGATTTAGTTTGAACTTGTTGAAGCATTCTCATATTCTCACTTACAAGCAACACCGGTTCTTTAGTTGTCATAAGGCTACCCGATCTCGATATCCTTCGATGCAATCGTTAATCAGAAGAAAACGTTTTTCGGTAGCTTAGATCATCGTAAAGGATATTATTAATTAATACCGAAATTAAATATTTTATTTGTTACGAACAGGTATAATATTAATTATATAAAAAAATATAATATAAATTTTGATACGATATAATTTTAATCATAATAGGAATTAATATTGATTATAACCGAATATAATATTCGTTACAATAAGATTTAATATCATCGGTAGTATGGTACGTACACATATCCCTATACCTCGTCTCAGATAAGCACGTATGCACATTTCATATATACTTCACATCACCTTTATGCACGTATGTTGCCATTTTTACCTATCAATATGTTCCGCGACTTCTCCCCGAATTCCCTCGTACAAGCAAGTCTGTTATTACGTTCCGGACCATAATAACTCACTTGCCCTCCGAGTTCATCCCGGCATCCATCAGTATCTATCGTTACTCATTATTAACTTTCCCAGTGATAATCGAGCCTACGGTTATATTATAGGTATCCTATGGGATAACCAAATTCTTTATAACCAATGGCTCTGATACCAACTTCTGTCACACCCCGTTAAGCGATTTGCGGAAGCGTAAAACGGAAATGCAACAGATACAACTGGTATCAAATACATTGTTCATAAAGTAACATTATTAACTAATTTACAATATATTACATCGTTCTAATCTCTTTTACAAACTAGGTGATACAATCAAACCGGTTCTTCAATTACTTTACTTCTAACTCAAATGCCCACGACATCAATCATCAGTCAGACACGTAACGCACAGGAAATTACTTCTCATATCTGATTACCTGAAAAGCATGTTAAAATAGGTCAACTACGAATAGTTTGTGAGTTTCATAAGTTTAACGAAATCAGTACTGCGTACCACACAGTCATAGTTTGTATGTACGCGCGTATGTAAAAATATGTATTTACGTTTGTATAAATATGTACAGCCATATCCTTGTGTGTGCATATGCACACATGTAAGTTTATAATATAAATTCGAAATTTCGGTAAAATCGTGATTGTTTGTTCGTACTACCTGTTTCTAATTTCCGTGTTTAACCAACCACTGTGGACCCCCTTCCTCCCACAACGGTTCCACATAAACTCAACCACTGTGGCCCCCCTTCCGCCCACAACGGTTCCGCGTTAACATCAGCCACTGTGGTCCCCCTTCCACCCACAATGATTCCACGTAAACTCAAACATTATATAGTGTACACGCAAATAATTAGTATATTCAACACAAGGTATTTCCTACGGCTAATCACAAAGCATGTATATAGACACATATACACATATAGTATTTATCACGTATCACCAAATACTGTGGCTCCCCATCCGCCCACAATACGCATAATCACATTATTTTCTTAACATTCATGTCATAATCAAGTTAGTTCTTTTAATAAGTTGCAGCAGAACTTAGCTCATAGGCCATACTCAACTTTAGTTTATAAGTTGTAGCAGAACTTGGCTCATAGGCCATACTCAACTTTAGTTTAGTAAGTTGCAGCAGAACTTGGCTCATAGGCCATACTCAACTTTAGTTTAGTAAGTTGCAGCAGAACTTGGCTCATAGGCCATACTCAACTTTAGTTTATAAGTTGCAGCAGAACTTGGCTCATAGGCCATACTCAACTTTAATTTAGTAAGTTGCAGCAGAACTTGGCTCATAGGCCATACTCAACTTTAGTTTATAAGTTGCAGCAGAACTTGGCTCATAGGCCATACTCAACTTTAGTTTATTACTATTGTGGCCCCCCCTTCCGCCCACAATAGCCCCATAATCATCACAGACCACGTTATCCCCATGGCCATTACAGACCACGTTGTTTCCCAAATTGGTTATGTTTAACATTACATAATGTGTTTGTATAAACATGCTGTCACGTGTAATTTCATTATGTTTTGCAATTCGTATTAATTCCACTCAATATATCAATCAACGATAATAATCATCTTTCATCAGCACGTAGTCAATCATTATGTTTGTAGGGACTTTTCATATATAAATGTTCAGATATTTTATATCCTGAACCGTTTTCAGATAGATAACGTGTATAAACATGCTTTCCACCCCAAAAGTTCGTAAAATATTTTAAAGAGTGGGGTCATGAAACTCACAGTTTTGTAGGCACTCAGTGCGAGGTCAGCTCGGGGTTCGTTTTCCTTGCTATCACTTAGTCCCTATAGTCCATATTATAATAATATTAATATTTTAATATTATTATAATCTCAGTACTAAACTGGGCTGTATAACTAATCTGGGTATAGCTGGAACGCCTAGAAAGTGGTAATAGGCTTAGGTTGTGATGTTGTTCAATGTCTAATACTTAAAAACTGAACTTGGCACAGATTCCCGTTTTCCCTGCTGGGCCAAGTTGTTCGTTTACGCGTTCAGAAAACAGTTATGGGAAATAAGCTTGGGTAAATGTATTGGTTAATAAAATGATTAAGTTATAAAGAAGGATCACATACTGGGGTAACGGAATAGCCTCGGGGCCCGTTTCCGTTTATTCAGTTTGATTTAAGAAGAAACGCGCACAATCTATCCAGATTGTCCAGGTTTCTCATAGAAAAGTTCGTTTTCACTTAATTAGTCCAAACATATGATTTTTGATCACTCTTGGTGTTTTGATTTTCCCGCAGGTTCATTAGCCGCGAACTTGCCGGTTGTTATGAAAACTGAATTTGTTTAATATTCAGATTAGCATAATTAATTAACCGTTAATCATTAAATTATGAAAATTTAACCACTTATCATTTAAAATATGTTTATTTTTATAAAAATATTTCTGGAATTTATTTACTGATTTATTAATTTATAAAAATTCGTTTTATCAACTATATTTCGCCTGAAAATCGTCCGTTTACCCCAAACAATTTCTAAAAATTCCACAAAAATTCCTGAATACTCGAATCATGTCCCAAAACAATCTGTATCAATTCCAGAATGTAAAAAGCTTGTTCAATATTCTTTTCGGCCCAAATTCGGCTATAAAAATTCGCACGAACGCATATGTACAAAACACCTTTAGACTTCTCCAAGTGATCTAAAAATTCATATGTGATCAAAATACATCATATATGAGTTCCCAGAAAAAGTTCATAATTTTTGAAGTATTTTAGCTATTTTTTCCAAATAAACGTTCCAATTCGGTAATAAATTCTCCAAGTATTCTCGGATGGTCAAAAAATTACCAAATTTGAACAGGGACTTTTTGACATGGTCCCTGATGTCCCTAAAAAATTTCAAGTCCTAAAAATATGCACATCACAACCTTAACCTAAATAGCCCATAAGCGAGTGTTTCGGCATTACCTTAGCGGGTTTGGCTCGTTTCCGACCTTTTAATCAAGTTTTCAGGTTCTTGTGCTTCTAAGAAAGCTAGGTAAAAGTCCTATATCACAAACCAAGCAAGTTTCATCAATAGAACAGCCCTTTAACTTAGGGTTTCGGCTAGTGCACAAAAACGAACTTTTGAACCGTAAAAACGTCGTTTCAACCCTTTAATCCGTGTTTATGGCCAAAAAAACTATCAAAACAGGTTCCTTACCTTGTGTATGATCAAAACATGTTTATGGACCATTTTTAGGATTTTTACACAGTTAGGAATGATTTTTAGTAACCAAGACATGTTTTTATGGTATTAAACAAGTTTAAACAAGTGAAAAAGCTACTTATTTAAGCCCCTTACCTTAGGGTTTGAAGGTTTTTGGCGGGAGCAGCAATTATGTCTAGAGTTTTCAAGAAAATGAGGCTGAAAATATCAAGGATCTAGTTTAAATGTGAAAAAATAAAAAGGGGGGTAAAAGTCTTCTTTGGCGGGCTGGGCTCGTTGGGTCCCCTTTTGGGCCCATTTGGCCCAATTTTCTTGATTTACGTGCCCGAACGTGAAATACCGAGTCCAAATTTATTTCAGGTTCGGTTTTTGGCGCGAAAAACTTATCAGGTGCGTCAAACGGAGCGAAAACGAGTGTTTTTCGGTTATTTTTGTGTAAAATTATAAAAACATACTATATGTTTGTAAAAATCAAAAATATTTTCACGGATCGCTTAAAACATTTCAAATAATTTTTGGTAAGTCTTTTTCGGCTTAACGGATGATGCAATGCTTGGTTTGTAACTATCTTTCGCGTTTAAGTCTATAGCGGGTAGTTAAACGAGCATGTTTTCGTTTAACTTATTTGCTATCGAACTAAGGCCATATTACTAATATTTTTGCTTGCATAGATCGTATATCACTTATAGATGGCACCCCGGGATATCCGGACAATAACCAGACCCGTTTGGTTATTCGTTTGTCGTTACGCAATAAGCGGTTAAACGCTTATTCGAGTTTGTAAGTACTAAGGTGTACTCGGTTTTGCCACGGATGTCACATCAACGCTCAATACAACGGTCCGATCACCTTCCTCGTGATGCTTTAAACGCATGAATACCAAAAAAAATATGGTCCATTGGGACCCCCGTCACAACGCCTGCAGTCAACTACATAATAACAACTACTCTTAATAAGATGGAAAAATACTTGGAGAATAATAGTCCTCCCTTAGAAGAAGATGCTACTGAGGTTGCTCTGCTGCTGCTGTGACATTTAGTGTTGATGGAAAGGGGATTGATGCTGCTACTTCTGCTGTGACCGTTATTGCTGCCGGGAAGGGACTTGATGAGACTTCTGATGCGGCTGTTGCTGATACTGCTGCTGTGACAGTTAGTGCTGCCGGGAAGGGACTTGATGAGACTGCTGCTGCTACTGAAACAGATAATGCCGATCAAACAGCTGAACAAGATTTGGATGATTATGTAAGCGTTTATTAACCTTTAAATTTTCAAATGCCAATCGTGGTTGTTGACTATTATTTAACTCCATTACAACTGGATGGGATAAATTGAAAATGTTTTTGAATTAACAATAACTATATTTTATTTTTACAGTCTTGGAATAAGGCAATCGATAAAAAGTTGAATACATTTGATAAAATTTTCTCAGAGATCAACGAGTTGGTCCGTCAAGGAAAGGATAGACATCCAACAAATCACAATATCTTTGCTAGATGTTGTGAATGGGAAAACAGTTTCAGTAATAATGTGGTCCCTAAAACACAAGATTCAGATGTTGGTGTTGGTGGTCCAGTGGCTGCTCTAAAAGGTATTTGGGCTAAAGTAATTATAATTATAATTAAAACGCTCATAAAACGCTTATGCTGTTATTTTAAACTTATTACATCTGTGTGATGCAGTTGATTAAGATGTTGGTGTTGGTGGTCCAGTGGCTGCTCTAAAAGGTATTTGTGCTAAAGTAATTATAATTATAATTAAAACGCTCATAAAATGCTTATGCTGTTATTTTAAACTTATTACATCTGTGTGATGCAGTTGATTCAGATGTTCGTGTTAGTGGTCCAGTGGCTGCTCAAAAAGGTATTTGTGCTAAATTAATTATAAGTATTATTAAAACGCTCATAAAATGCTTATGCTGTTATTTTAAACTTATTACATCTTTGTGATGCAGTTGATTCAGATGTTGGTGTTGGTGATCCAGTGGCTTTCGAAAAAAATGATGCAGGTGATGCAGGTCAAGAAAACAATGTCTCATGCGCAGATATTGATAAAGTTGTTAATACAGTGGTTGAGTGGGCTAAAGAGGGTATTTAATTATTGTTAATAAAGTGATTAAGTAAAATGATGTTTTGTGTAAACAATTATATTAGGATAACATAAAATAATTGAGGTTAGCATATCTAGGAAGATAAGGTTGTAACTTGCAACTAGTAATGCAAGTTGTTTTAAGATTATGCAGATTTTATGTCGTAATGTTTTAGTATAAATATGTGGCTAAAGTGTCTTGTATAAATGTGATGGTTTAATCTCTTTAATACAAAAGCAGTTTTGTGACTTTGATTGCCAACAATTATAAATAAAAAAAAAAAGAGGTTGAAGGTATTTAATTATAGTTAATATTATTTTTAGTCAAATTTAAAATGAGTTGTTTTATGTTTAACAGTTGACACCGGATTGTCAACAAGTGATAACCTCATTACACTGAAATCTCCATATCTTCTGAGAGAGGTTGACGTATCTGCTAGTGTCACAGAAGATGAAATAATTTCAGAGTATATATTTTTTTTGTCTTGAAGACATTTGGGAGGAGGTCTACAAGTCCACTCACACAGACTCGTTCAAGGTGATATTTGAAAGCTACTGTCCTGGCATTTATATAACCACTAATGCAATGGATGCATTCACTGAACTAATGAACTATGAAGAAAAGACAAATCTGCAGCATCACCGTTCAAATTCTTTGCTTCAAGCACTCAGCTGGTACAAATTAATTTATTTTGTTTGTATTAGAAAACGCTTAATAAACTCTTTAATCATCTGTATTTTAATTATTATACAGACAAGTGACCATTATGTTGTGTCAAGGGGTTACTCATACAAAGAAAGACTGGATGTGTTTTCAGTCAACATCAAAAAACAAATGGCAATTTTTGGAATCAAATCACTCAAGGAGGTTACAATAGTGCTCGTGCCAATTCTACAACACAAACATTTCTTTATGGTTACCTTCAATCTTTAAACATGAGTGATAAAATTACTTGATAACAGTGCAAATCAAGAAATACCAGCTGATGTAAAGTTTGAAAGCTTAGAAGACATATCAAAAGCAATTAAAGAGAATTTTGAAGAAAGATACGGAAAGACACCTGATATACTAGTATACATATATACCTTTAACCCAAAAAACATACATACCTGTTATAAAAAGTGCCAAAATACTTAAATTGCTTTGTGATGGAACATCTTGGTTGTTTAAATGAGCTTTCTCAAGAAGAGATTTCACTCTTTGGCGAATTGCAAGATAATTGTGGAAGCATTCCCCGTATCATTCCCTGCAATATGCTCGATAAATACTTAAATAAAAATAAGCCGGCCAATCTCAAAAAAAAGAAAGAAATTGAGACTTGGGAAGGGAACATCAGAACTATAGCGACATCTTACCAAGACTATATTAGATATTTATGCCTAAACAATTACCCAGTGGATAATAACCCTGAACAATATGTTGAATGTGTTGTTTAGAAAAACGTCTTATGCATGTATCTTAAAACAATCAAACACCCCATTGCTCAGTAAATCCAAGTAGCAACAATCAGTGGATTGAAGATGACATGGAGAACAAGAAATAATGGAATAGATTGTGTTATTTATGCTATGAGACACATGGAGACATATGATGGGAAGAGACCATGGGGTGTAATTTCAAAAATGAAGGCCCTAAACAACATAAAAACTAAAAAGGTTGATGTCAAAGTATTTGTGCAAAATCCTCCTCTCGTATGTAAACCAACACAGAAATACTCTTATCAAGAAAGCACAGCTATTCCATGAAAATAACGACACTCCTTTAACCAGAGAAGATTTGATTGCTGAACTTAAGAAAAGGCAACAACAAATTTGAATGATTTCAAAACTGACTGCTATGTACTTTAAGATACTTTTTATGTTATGCTATGTACATTACCACTTTGTAATGTACTTTAAGATAATAGTTACATGTTGAATCAATGTTTTAACACAAACATAAAAATTTTATTATTACCAAAACACACAAATTTTATTACTACTAATCTCTGAGTGACACACATATAAACACACCACCACTACATCATAATTACTCATGAAACACCATCACATACTAATCTCTGAGTGACATAAGAAACTTCAACTTCAATTCCATTGAGCAATTCAATTCAAGAACTGCCTTGCCCAAAAGTTTTAACTGGTCAAGCTCTCTCTATCCTACATCAACCATAAACAAAACAGCAAGATCTCGGATAGTACTAGTGGGCATTCGAGTAAGAAATTTTCCAATGACATCCCTGGCATCCAAGTTGTTGCTAGTCTTTACAAATTCTTCAGTAAGAGTTTCCCGACAAGCTTTATCTGCCTTGATTTGATCCTCAATTTGCCTCCTGTGTACATCCTTGTAGGCTGTGGATGATGACGAGCAATCCATTATTAACTAAAAAGAATAATTAAAAATCATGTAGGTATATGAGTTTCACAAATGTGGTGTAGGTATATATAACCAAAAGGCTCAAAGACAAAACAAAAGTGTGTCCCACGCTTGGGAAATGCTCACGGACGAATAGTAACCCTGTAATAAAAAAAACAAAAGGGTGTCCCACTCTTGGGAAACACACAAACTTGTCTCATGTGTTTATATCACCTGTCAGAATTAATTTGGGAAATCACTCACAATTATACTAACATGTCAAAAATCTTGGAAAATATTTAGGTAATGATAGCCTACATTAAAGTTAAGCTATATCTTACTAGATCAAACTTAACTCCATTAAATTACTGGCTCAACTACTGAAAATTAAATAAATACTCTATACATACTCACCTGTCTAATTTGTTATTCAATCACACTAACATTTTCAAAAAGATAATAAAAATGTATTATTCTGACAAAACCGTGAAGAACATGGTGAAAGCAATGATGAATCTTGAGAAACAGAAAGATGACACTTTGTTGAAGACAATCGAAGAGATTAGGACTAGACTAGAATTTGAAAAATCAAAGACCCTCGACTCATGTAAACTCATGTTGTTTGAACCAGACACTGAGTTTAAGGCAAAGGTTGTTTATTATCTGAAACAACAGTCTGCATGCTACGACTCAGTGTGTGGGATTCTGGTTGACACCGTAACTACGGTGTCAACCAACATGAGTTTAAAGGAGCTGGGGAAGGAGATTGTGGATAAGGCGGAGTGATGGTGATGTTAGCTTCTCTCATTTGGTTTTTTTGAGATGCATTGTAATTAATGGTACTTTTTGTATGACATCTTTTGATGAATGGTAAATATATGGATTATCTTAAAATGCTTTCTTAACATGTTTTATGGATCATCTAATGGCTATCTCTTTTTTTTAAAAAAACGCTTGTGATACGCTTATTAAATCGTAAACAACACTTTGTTAAATCTAAAAATAAAACAAAAAACACTTTGTAATCGATTAGGTTAAAATATGTTATATAGTTGTTCAAACGATTCTATTACGCTTGTAACACGCTAATGTACAAAGACATATAAATATCCAATACGCTAGTAACACGCGTGTGTAGAACAACTCCTTTCTAAACCCTCATATATATATATATACATATATATCTAGTTTTGTTTTCAATAAAAACTCCTTTTTCACCCCCATAAACACTAGTATAAAACACTTAAAAAAACCACAACATCCATGGAAGAAATCTCATTGCGGACCACAACATCCAGTAACAATCGTTCTCAGGTTTATTGTTTTTGTGGTCAAGAAGCCATTCTAAGAACATCAAGGACCACCAAAAATCCTGATCGGAGGTTCTACAATTGTGCATATCAGGTAAGTGAAATTGCAAATAAAGTTGGAATTCATCTACAATTGTTGACCCTAAACTCTATATTTTTTAACTTAGGGCAAAAAATGTGATTTCTTTACATAGGCTGATTGTGTTTCGTCCACAAGCTCTGATGTGTGCAAAAGATGTACAGACATAATTCCTCTCTTGATAAGGGCAAATAAGTCATTAGAGGATCAACTTGCAAGGAGTGTTGCTTCACTGATTGAATCAGAAAAAAAAGTGTAGATATTGTATTTTATTTGCTTCTTGTTGTTTTTAGGGCTTTTAATTAGTTTTGTAATTAAAAGCTAAGAAACTTTGTTATGATTTTAGACCAGCTATTATGAGGTATTTTTATGTATCTGAACGGATTTAAAGGCCTTTTAATGAGTAGTTTAGTTTGAGTGTTTTCAAAATCACAGTGTATTTATTTCATTAAAAAGAGGTTATTATAAAAAATTAATAAAAGAGGTTATTATAAAAAATTAATGAAAGAGATTATTATAAAAAATTAATAAAAATATGTTCCCTACTAAGTTTCGAACCCGCGATATTTGCAATCTATGTTTAATCACTAGTGCCTCAACCGTTTGAGCTACACCTTTAGAACATAATAGAACCTCTTCTAATATTTATATAACGAAATGTCGATATTTAAAATTTTCATTTTTTCCCGCCAATTAATCGACTTATCTTCTGGAAGACTCCCAAATTAATTAGTATTGACCAAATAAAATCTCACAATCTCACCAAACCCTAATAATGATCTGCTAGTGTATTTATTGAACTCTCATCAATTAATTCCTACCAAATAGCTTCATTAATCTCAGGTGAGTACCAAATATTTTTGTTTTTAGTGTCATACATAATAAAATGTCAGTTACATTTATTGACGTTAATTAATGTGTGTGTATATATATATATATCGTTGATGAAACAGTTAATAAAAAATTCTTGGAAGATGGATAAGTCTTGGATGTCAATAGGCGATAGGTGCAGTAAAGCATATAAAGTTGGTGTTATGGCATTTCTAGATTTTGCAGTTCGTAATTGCAAGGAGACATCACCACCAATTTCTATTTCATGTCCATGTGTTTGGTGTGTGAACCACGTATCTCTTAGTGTAGACGATGTAGAACATCACTTGTACATGTTTGGAATTGATAAGAATTATACTACTTGGATAAAACATGGAGAAGCCGACACCAACATTCCAACTAATTATGTTAATAATACTGGGTTTGCCTGCACCCACATTCCAACTAATTATGATAATAATACTGGGCTTGCTGAAACCAACATTCCGACAGATGCCTGTGAAACTGTAGAAATGGTAAATGCTACAAAAGACAATTTCAAAGGCGATAAGAAGTATCAACAATTTCTAGAACTACTTAATGACGTTGAGAAGCCCTTGTATAAAGGATGTCCTGACTTCACCAAGTTGTCTGCATTAGTACAACTACTCAACTTGAAGAGCAGGCACAAGGTATCTCATAAGTTCGTTGATGAACTTCTGAATTTGTTGAAAAAGATGCTACCTACAGATAATGAAATGGTAAATAATATGTATGAGGGCAAAAGGATAATGAAGGCAATGGGCTCAGGATATGAAAAGGTACATGTGTGTATCAACGACTGCATTATTTACTATAAGGATTACAAGGATTTGGAAGCGTGTCCAGTTTGTAACAAGTCAAGGTGGAAGGTGGATGAGAAGACTAACAAAACTTACATAAACACGCCTGCTTAGGTACTGTGGTACTTTCCAATTATTCCACGATTCAAGCGCCTCTTTCAATCAAAGACCACAGCAGAGAATTTAACATGGCACGCCACGAGTACCAATAAATTCGGTGTTTTATGCCACCCGTCAGATTCACCAGCATGGAAAGTCATAGATGACATGTACTCCGATACCATCGGAAGCGATCCAAGAAATCTTCGTCTAGGGATTTGCATTGATGGGGTCGATGTACATAGAGGCAAAAGAAACCACACTGTCTGGCCTGTTTTGGCAGTCATTTACAACCTTCCACCTTGGATGTGTATGAAAAGAAAGTTCATCATGCTTTCCTTATTAATATCCGGAGTGCCAGGAAACAATATTGATGTGTTTTTATAGCCTTTAATTGACGATCTAGCATCTTTATTTGAGGTCGGGGAGCCAACATATGATGCATATAAACAAAAAATGTTTACACTACGTGCAGTTGTGTTATGGACGATTAATGATTACACTGCTCTAGGTACACTATGTGGTTGCCCTTACAGTGGATTCAAAGGTTGTGTAGTGTGTTAGAGCGACACTCAGTGTGTTCGACTTTATCACACAAAGAAGCAGACTTATGCTGGCCACATAAGGTATTTATCACATGACCACCCTTTCAGAAAACAAAGACGTTCAACGGAAAGGAGGAGATAAGAACCGCTAAAGAGCCTATGACAGGGGAAGAGATATAGGACGAGGTCAAAAACATTAACAATGAATGGGGAAAGGGATCTGAATCCCTAAGTGGGAGTAAGAGGAAAAGGGATAACACAACGCCGCAACCATATTGGAAGAAGTTCAACATATGGTACCAACGGCTCAGCTATTGGAAGTATTTACCTGTCCCACATTGTATTAATTTGATGCATGTTGAAAAGAATGTGGAAGAAAGTATTGTCGGGACGTTGCTGAACATTCCCGGTAGGACAAACGACGGATTGGCAGCCAGAAAGGATTTGGAGTTTTTAGGGATTAAAAAGAAGTTGCAACCGAAAGAAAAAGGCAACACCACAGAACTGCCTGTAGCATGCTTCACATTATCAGCACAAGAAAAAGACATGTTTCTTGAAATATTGTATAAACTGAAGGCTCCACTAGGGTATTGTTCTAACTTCTCTAGTTTGGTGAATCTTAAAGAAAGGAAGCTACAAGGCCTTAAATCACATGATTATCACATGCTTATGCAACAGTTTCTGCCCCTTGCAAAACGGTCCATCATGCCAGAACCAATGAGAAATGCTATAATTAGGCTTTGTTTTTTTTCTAGTCAATTTGTAGCAAAGAAATCATTGTAGAAGAGCTTGATAAGATGCAGGAAGAGCAAATAGTTACACTGTGCCTGCTGGAGAAGTACTTTCCTCCATCATTTTTTAATATCATGGTTCACTTAACCGTGCACCTTGTCAGAGAGACAAAATTATGTGGGCCACCATGCTTTCGTTGGATGTATCCCTTTGAAAGGTGTATGAAGGTTATCAAAGGGCATGTGCGAAACAAAACTTATCCAGAAGGGTGCATTGCTGAGGAGAACATTGCGGAAGAAAAAATCGAGTTTCTGAGCGAATACCAAAAAAACATTAAGAGTACCGTTGGTATTCCATATGATAAGCATGATATTAATGGGGAGACAATTCCTGTCACATGCGCTAAATCAGTTGAAGTTTCTCCTGATCTCTTCAAGAGAGCACATTTCTATGTGCTGAAGAATACGCCTGAAATAGCGCCGTATCTTGAGTAAGTATTACTAACATATATACTCTAAATTATATATATATATAGGTGCAGTTACTGTACGCTAATTCCTTAACGTACGGTAGATACACGAGACGCTCAAAGGCAAAAAACAATGGAAAAAACCTAAATCGCTCAGAAAACTTAAACGCTCAGTAACTGCACCCATATATATATATATATATATATATATATTAATTCATAATATATTATACTCCTACTTGCAGACAACACAAGACCTCTTTGAAAAATCACATGCCTGGTAAACGACAAGCATTGCTGGAGAAGGAGCATACTTTAAGTTTGGTGACTAGTTACGCTACAAGGTAGATCAATTTATTAAGTCTTCTATAATTTTAAAAAAATCTTTTATAGAGAGAGCTAATCCTTGTAATGAAATTCAGGTTGTAAGAGAGCTAGCGGGCTCCCCAGGTTCTATATCGGAAACCGTAAAGTGGATTGCACACGGGGCACACCGCAACGTTTACAAATAAGACTCATACGACATCAACGGTTTTGAATTTCGTACAAAATCTCATGATGGTAAAGTTTACCAGAACAACGGGGTTGGTGTTGAGGCGGATGACATGCACATCAAAAAAGACGTGGTGACCTATGGACAAAACTTTTATTTTGGGGTTTTGTAAGAGATATGGGTCCTAGATTATCATACTAAAAGAATTCCGGTCTTCATGTGCCAATGGGTTGACCATAAACATGTCAAGCATGATATTCTTGGTTACACGCCTGTCGACCTATGCATATTTGGCCACAAGGATGATCCGTTCATATTGGCCTCGCAAGCACGCTAGGTGTTTTATGTTCAAGATTAGCTGGATAGAAGAATTACAGGCATTCGTATGACGAGGTCCATGAGAAATTTAGTACGGTAACTTCCCTCATGAGGGCACTTGTACAACCAAATCAACTGCTTCGTAATGAGTCCTTGGATGATTACTGGAGGCCCAAGAAAAAGCCTACAACTATTCGTAATGGAGATTAACACCGATGTCGGGGTTTTCGACCCAACAGTTGTGTTCGTTCGGCTAGTCAGATGTGAATATATGTATAAATTTAGTTGTGATACATGATATCACCATTCTTTACTTTGTACTTATTAATTCAAACTAAAGAAATATTGGTTGTTTTTAATACAATTACTACTTATACAGGATGGTTTGTTGAATTTATTTCATCTTCGGGCTATTTTGGTCAATTGGTGTCAAGTTCAAACATACATCATGTTACATCGATAAAAGTCACAATTGACTTGTAGTGTATCATAGTAGGATCAATAAAGTCATTACACTCATAACTGACTCGTGCTATATCAAAGTTACATTAATACAAAGAAAGCCCAAATATGCATCATGTTGTCTAGGGTGTTCATGGTTCGGTTGGAAACCGCGAAACCGCCCAAACCGGCCATCGGTGACAGTCATCATTTCTCGTCTGATGGTTTTCTTTCTTGCACAACCTCTATTTGGTTATGTTTCAACATACTTTTTAACAGCTGGTTTCCTGCAAAACATTATCAACTCATTTTATAAAAAAAGACCATTATGTCCTTCTTTTCACTAACCTGCATACCAAAATTGTACCCTCCATACTCACATCTTTGACCAAAGCATCTGTGGGTCTTAGACTTTGAAGAAGCATTTGAACAAATAAAATTCAGTTTTGAAAAACCCCTTCCAAACTCAATGCCATCACCAGTAACCTAATTTAAGATTTGGTGATGGCATTGAGTTTTGGAAGGGATTTTATCAAAATTTAAGATCTTTGGGAAGTTTAAGATCTGTGGAAACCTTAGATTTTTTCTACTAGGCCAAGTTTGGAATTCACATAATATATATATATTAAAGCCTAATAAATTTCAGCCACCAATTTTATTGTAGTCATTAAAGTCTCTGTTTTATAGTTGGTTGTTGAGTGTATAACTGCATACTACCTGTCAAAATGGTTTCCACACGCTTTGGAAACGCTCACAAGCTACTATATCTTGGAAATATATATCACGCTAGTAGTACGCTTTAAATAAACTATATCTTACTAGATAGGCTACAAATCAACTTAACTACATTAAATTACTGTCTCAACTACCAAAAATTAAATTTTAGGTCTATTTTGTTATTCAATCACACTAACATCTATATTAAAGTTAATTAAAAAAACTACATCCAATACGCTTTACTTACGCTTAAACCAAAATATAATAATAACATGCAGTTACTGTACGCTAATGCTTAACATAGATTAACGTACGCGAGACGCTCAAAGGCAAAAAACAAAGGCAAAAACATTAAACGCAACATATGTCATTTGAAAGGACAACATAGCAGCCTGATTAAATATACACTAAAGTCTTAAGATATTATGAATTCATTTCAATATTAATAAATAAATAAAGGTATATTTTATTATAAATTACTTTGTAATTAAAATTTGGTTTTATTTCGATTTAAATACCTTTTAGTTAAATGTATGATGTTAAATCGAAGTAATAAAGTTTATTATACTAATTTCATTAATTAAGTATAATTAAAATAATATAGAGATAATTAAAATTAAACCGGTTAATTTTAATTTTATTACATAGAAGTCATTCCCTAACTAAATTTTATTAAAGGCAAACGCTCAGCCAAACGCTCAAAAAACGGTCTTCGTGAAAAAAGTGAAAAATTGATCGATTAGCCATACAAAACTATTTTTTTCGGAGAACAAATGACTGATTGGATATGTATATATTGACGATTCCGAGATGTATGGATGTGATTTCATGGATCGATTCGTGAAAAAATGGATTCGTGTACGTTAATGTACGTTAAAGATTAGTGTATTGGATCTTTTCACTACAGTTAATAATAACATTTACAATAATAACATTCACATAACATATTAATACCAAAATATAATAACATTTACAATAATAACATTTACATTAATATAGAAAACCAAATTACATAAAACTAACTCCTAGCATCCGATTCCATATTGGAATTTACATCGATATCCATCGGATTCTCAGCTTCTGGAGTCCTGCCATCAGATTTCGTATCTGAATCTACATCCGGATTCTCTTCTGGAGTATGAGAGGGTATGATCCTCTCGTACATGCCATCCGAGGTGTTGGTGGAGTCCTTAAGCCTTTGGAGGGGAAGGTTCACCTGAGTACGGAATGCCCCATAAAGGGACACAACCTTGAAGTCCTCCAAGTCGTTCAACTCAATGTACGCCACCTCGATTCCCGAGACTACCATATCAATGCTGAAATAATCAGTAGTTGTGTACCCAAGCCACCTAACTATTCGGTTAAGTTGTTGGTACGTGAAGGTTTGAGGGTGGACATAGTCCACAAACCTCACCCTTTGATTCTTCCGGACGACGTCGGAAGAAAAGTGGAAAAGAATGGTGAAAAATGTGGGGTCGTAGTAGATGGGGGCATGGGTACCGGGTTTACGTACGATCCATGTTGAAGCCTTTATCGAAAATAAATCGGAAGTACATTGTGATTGTGATTGTGGGTTGTGATTGTGATTGTGATTGTGATTGTGATTGTGGATTGTGACTTGTATTTAAACACCATCGGAACCCGGTGGTACATCTCCCTGACAATTTGAAATTGGCGGCACAAGAAATTGTAAAGGCAATGATGACGTCGCCACTCGTCAAATCAACGCGTGGCCATTAATTACGTTTGGACACGCTTAAAAATATTTTAGTCTGACCATTTATCACTTATAGCCACACATGATAAGTGTATCTGTAACAATAAAAAACTTAGAAAAAATAAACTAAGATACTCTTTGGTCACACAACCTCGTAGAAGTGGCCATTAATTACATTTGGACACACTTAAAATTATTTACGTGTGACCATTTCTCACTTATAGCCACCATAATAAGTGTGTTTGTGACAATAAAAAACTTATAAAAAATAATACTAAGATACTCTTTGGTCACACAACCTCGTATAAGTGGCCATTAATTACATTTGGACACACTTAAAAATATATAAGTGTGACCATTTCTCACTTATAGTCACACATAATAAGTGTATCCGTGACAATAAAAAACTTATAAAAAGCAAAACTAAGATACTCTTTGGTCACACAACCTCATGTAAGTGGCCATTAATTACATTTGGACACACTTAAAAATATTTAAGGGTGACCATTTGTCAGTTATAGCCACACATAGTAAGTGTATCCGTGACAATAAAAAACTTAGGAAAATAAAAGTAAACTACTTTTTGGTCACACAATCTCGTATAAGTGGCCACATATTTTAATCGTTTTAGCCACATTACTAATAAATACAATGGTTGTTCGTCATATTTCGCAACTTTATTAAAAATGTGGCTAGAAAATGTGACATTAGGTCACACAACGTAATATAAGTGGCTATATCTTTTACCTTTTAGACACATCTCTTTTCAATATTGTAGCCGTTTGTCACATTTGGCCACACTATTAAAACATGTGGCAAGTTAAATGTCACAGTTTGTGGCTAATGCATGTGTTTTTGGTCACATGTATCAAAGATCAAACAAACTATGACTGTAGGTCACATTTCGCCACACATTTTTATAATGTGGCTAGTTTTTGTCACAATATTTTCTAAGTGTGGCGAAAAGTACCTGAGTAGGTATAGAATGGTCACATGAAGAATAATATGTGTGGCCAAAATATTCTGGAAGGTTTTCAAACATGGTCAAAGACCTTTTAGCCACACATTTAAGCCGAAGTGTGGCAAATCGCTCATACCACATGTGTGGCTAAAAGTCGATATTCACGTAGTGTTTAGGGTTTACCTATTCAGATAGTAAAGCCATTGTTTATTTTCTCTATTTAATGAGGCATTAGGATTCTCAATTGTATGCACTTTCAATCAATAACTTATAGTGAATCGTTGGCTGCTCATAATCACTTTACTATATTTTGTTAATCAAACTAACATGTGCCTTCTTAACAGCTTTGATGATTTGTTTGAAGTTAAATCGTATGTGCTTGTCAAATTTCCTTGCTCCTTTATCATGACCCATGTATAATGCATACTTTTCTTCGGTCTTGTGATATACGTCATAAATTTTTTGAGTTCCTCTTGGCCCCGGGGTGCTGCATTCACCAATTTCTTGACTATTGTTCATTTCAAGTTCCTTGAGTGTGTTGTAGTTCCAAACCAAAACACCAAGATAATTGATGTAAATGATACAAAGCATGTCTTATTCTTCAATTTATTTGCCAAGGTTTGTAGCAATGAGTCCCCATAATATAACCTGTAACAAACTTATATCCCCCTTTTATCTTAATCAATACATAAAATTCAAATATGTCCACAACCACAATCTTGTTATTGCTTAACATTGGAAGATAATGGCCTTGAGTCTTTCACTCGTAGGTAAAAGTAAATAAACCATTCAACCACTATAGAGAACTTGTGTCTTAAAACATATATGTATCTTTATACATAGTTCATATTTTTTTCATGAAACCTAACGCAATCTTCATATACTTCAAAACTGAATTTGTATTTCTTCATTGGTACTAATCTCATTTTTAATGGCCATAGTGAGATTCTCATATTAATCTTCCAAGTATGTTTCTTTCTTTTTAAAATGAGTTTGAAAATTAGAATTCTCGTTAATAACAGTGTGGAAAACATTCACATTCATATGGCAATCATCAAAGACATATGTAATTCGATACTTTACTCCAGCTAATCGTATATCAAACCCTTATTGCATCAATTGTTCCAGACCTAAACATTGTATTTTATGTATGGACTACGAAACACTGTATCTCAAACCCTCATTATTAACAGTGTTTCAACACTTATGTCGATTTCCCGAATACCCTTTGCTAATTAAAATTTGTTTTCCTTTGTTCTTGTTTTGACTTCATATGTATTCTTTATATTGTATAACAAGGTTTTAAAAATTAAAACTCCAATAGTGATGTTTGAAATTGAAATCAACATACCAAATATACTTCCAGGATTAGTGTTCAGTGCCAGCCACGATGTATCGATCGAATGAATGATGATTCTGATCTTGTGTACCGATTTTCATGATTTCATGAATAATCGGACCAGGCTAATCCCTTTCTTTTGATTTACAATTAAACATTAAATAACCATGAAACCAGTAGTAGTAACAGTTTCTCACCTCAAACTTTATTGCCTTTGCCATGGTGTACAGAAACTGAATGATCATTCAATGGTGATTTTGATAATACGTGAATGTTATGTAACATGTCTCTGAACCACTTTATTGGAAACCAAAGTGATAACCGAATATGTGATACAACTTTGATGGAAACCAGTAAAAATCCCACCAATAGCAAACCTATTAACATGGTCTATAGAGGGTGGGATGTAGACAAACCGTACCTCTATCCCAAAGATTAGAGGTTGCTTCCAAAGAGACCCCCAACTACAAAACCATATTTGATGTGAATTTTAAACAACAAACAAACAATGTAACTGAATAAATTGGTGAATATATTTACAAATACACATACATACTTATATTGATGATTATAGCGAGTATTTCATAGCAGTAGCAAGAAACTGTTGCGACGGTCAGAATATGTTCCGGTTTATTAATCGCGATATACTTAATATATAAAATAGTAATTCTAAGTCTAATATGTACGACAACAGCTGCAGCAGCAAGAATGAAACAAATAAACTAATGCTATGTTTAAACTGTCTTGATTAGCACATTCGGCACCAAAAGGCTTCAAGCTAGCCTGCTGGTACCAATGATATGGGTACCCTTACCCACTCATAAGTCAGGGAAGCTTAGGAGTTAGGAAGAAGAAAGCACAAGCTTCTAGACTAGGAAGCTCGAAGCTTCACCAGATCAAGAAGCTCGAAGCTTCCTTTATAAGATTCCTAAGTTGACCAGGGAAGATCCTCACTACAGTCAACCTCAGAACAATCACCTCTGATGTGACATAAAGTTGAAACCTGCCAGAAAGCAAGGACTTCAACAAGGTAGGACAAAAGCATAATCCAAGTTACATGAAAATGGTACTACTTGCCTGCACGCACTAAAATAGGAGTTGACCATTTCCCTTTAAGAAACTTAAGCTTCCCTATGAAAAGCTTTCTGATGCCTATAAAATGGGCACTTCACTCAAAGGTAATACTCATACTCAAATATCCGATTTCTCTTTATTCTCTCTTCATACATACTTTTACCGTTTCGTTATCTTATCATATCGTATCATTGATTCTAACGTCGGAGGTTGATCGTAGGAGACCCCTCCTACGGTAAGACTAATCGGTCGTGTTTTATTTTATCTTAACATGTTAGAAAGCTCTATTAGTATTACAAACTTGGAACGCCATACCTTTATAAGGTTAGACTACACTGAAGAACCTGATATTACACTCTCTACGATGCCTAGTCCACCGAGTATGAGCACACCCTTCCTGTTAAGAAGAAACGCTCATGGACCAAGTGTGAGGAATAAGGAAACATGAAATCTCCCCGGGAAAGGGTAAACTTAACAACTTCAGCCATAACTCCCATGAGAAAAAGAGAGTACAACATGGAGCAGCTATTCCAAAGATCTCCTTCTGCAGTACCTCCCCCAACAAGTACTTCCTTGGTAGAAGCCCTAATGTCCTTACATTTGGCAAGAAGCGCGGTCTCCCCGTCATTGGTAGGAGCCACATGCTCCATGCCTCACGCTTTCCTACAAACAGGCGTCATGCTACCCGTTATTACAAATCCTTAGATGGTTGCACTCATGATGTCTCAGTATGGCCAGCCATGGTAGGAAAACCAATCGTGAAAAGCTTGTCAAGGCTTCCCATCTATGAGCCAACATGTGGTAACTCAAGCTCCAAGTATCGTCACCACCAGAGCAGGTGACTTAAAACACTTGGAACCTTACCAACCTTACAAGCGTTCAACCTTGTCATGCTTCTCTGAACAAATACCAAACTTTGAGTTCCAAACGAAGGTTAAGATGCCAGCTAATATAAAGACTTACGATGGAATAGAAGATCCCGAAGATCACCTTCAAATCTTCACAGGAGCAACTACTATAGAAAGGCGGAATAGTGCCGAGTGTTTCCATATGTTCATGTAAATCTTGGTAGGGCCTGCTCGACTTTGGTTTAACACCCTTCCATCTAGAAGCATAGCTTCCTTTGTCGATCATTACCAAAGCTTCTTAACCAACTTTTCACAAAAAATGTCACCCAAATCTAAGGCGGAAATACTGGGGTGTGAACTGATTGTCTACAAGCAACATTGGAAATTTCAGTATCAATTAAATAAAATTCAATTAAAACAAATGAGCAAAATTAAATGAGAAGTCTAAAAGCACGAAGCTATTACGACTGTATCGGATGGACGTCAAGTGGTTGATATTATCCCTCCGGGGCCAGAACTTCTTGTTTTAGAAGGCGAATCTATCAAATTGGATAACCGTTGACAAGTAATCCTAATGTGGGAGGATTTGGTCAGGGAGATGCAGAAATAGTACTGCAAGATCCATTACGTGTACAAGGCCTTTTGTTCTTCTTCACATCTGTTATTTTGGCACAAATATTTTTGGTTCTTAAAAAGAAGCAGTTCGAGAAGGTTCAATTGTCCGAAATGAATTTCTAAACTCGTGCATTTATCGACATCAAGTTTTTAAAAAGAACCAAATTCTTTTTAGTAATTATGATATAAAAAAAAATTTATAAAAGCCCTTTTTATACTATTTTTCTACGAGATGCCGGTAATTCCTTGTACCATATTCCTAGCCATAGTATGTAGATTGGGATTCTTTTCTTGTATGCCCGGAAAATCCATTTCGGTACAACTCCGCTTGCTGCAAAACCTTTCTTTCTCGTCCAAACACTCCAGATCTGCACTTCCCTTTACTCCATAGGGCCGAAGCCTTATTCAGTTAAGAATTAAGAAGGGCTTTTTTTATAGAGAGAGACCGTACATCTTTCTTGGTATATCCAGATAATAGGTAGGAGCATAAACTGAAACATTTTGGAGCTACAAAGATAGTTATTAAATCGTTAGCACCGCATAAAAACATTCCTCCTATAGTAGCTGTTAATACGAATAAGAGAAACTCTGTTATAGCCATTTCTGTACATTCAATGTACTCTACGGATAGAGGAATATACTTCTTATATCCCCTTATCTTTCAGGAGTATATTTATGTACTTGCTCATGATCATGGTTTAAATGGATCGATTTTGTTGGAAAATGCAGGTTATGACAATAAATCCAGTTTACTAATTGTGAAACGTTTAATCATTCGAATGTATCAACAGAATCATTTTATTCTTTATGTTAATGATTCTAAACAGACTCCATTTTTGGATTGAGTAATCCAACAAAAAAGGTAAAAATTTCTCCTATTGTGTATCGTTTTGGCGGCATGGCCGAGTGGTAAGGCGGGGGACTGCAAATCCTTTTTCCCCAGTTCAAATCCGGGTGCCGCCTCATCAGCAAACGAATCGGAATCTCTTATTATGTTCTGCTGATATAACTCAACCTAATTTTACCCAGCCAGAACAGAATAAGGGGACTGTTAATACTTGGTTGATTCTAAACATCCGTTCTGGGGATTTTGTAAAAGATTGGAAATCGGAAATCTTTGAATCCAAAATGAAAAGAAAGATTTGATTTTAATGTTTGATTTTAATGGTCGAAGCAAGACTTCCCGATTCCTTTCTACTACTAATGTAATGTCTGTCTTGATTGGAGATAATTTAACTACTGGTTGGGAGAAGTTCTTTCTATTTCTATACTGTGTAATCTACATATATAGGCTCGCGAGAATCTCTGAGTGTTCAGGCATTCAATCACTATTAGATTGAGATGGATAATTTATAGAAAAAAACATGAAAAAAATGATTCTTTTTTTTTTTTTAACCTCTCGTCAAAAGTATAATATACTATCTCCCAACTCCTTCAGAGAGACAATCGGGAAAGGGTACGGATTAGATCAAATAGGAAAAATTTTGTAATAGATAGCAATTGATTTATTTTTACTTTGAAGGGCAAGAAAAAAAGGAATGTGCTCTCTTATTTTATTACTAGATGTTCCATTAGTAACATTCCTTTGTAGTTTTGATTTTTTATTTTACTTCTTTTACTTGTTAAAATAACAATTAAGGTGAAGCAGGGTCAGGAACGACGAATCTCTTTATGATAAACAGATCCGTTTTGCAAATTCGTTATTACGGGTAGTTCCTATAAAGGATCAGACTAATGACGTATACAATACTTGAATTCTCGGTGTAGATGCTACATAGTTGGTTCTCATCCTTCAGAGACTACGAGTGTAATAGGAGCATCCGTCGACTAAAGGATCACCCTAATATGATCATCTCATGGCTATTGAGAACGAATCAAATCAGATGGTTCTACTTTCTGACTTGCTCCTACGGAACCAAGATCGAAAAGATTGAAAAAATCATTGCCAGAATCCATGTTGTATATTTGAAAGAGGTTGACCTCCTTGCTTCTCTCACGGTACAATCCTCTTCCCGCCGAGCCCCCTTTCTCCTCGGTCCACAGAGACAAAATGTAGGACTGCCGCCAACAGTTCATCACTGAAGAAAGGACTCCAATAACATCTTCACCATCTAGAGTAACAATGAGTCGAAGAACACCATGCATTGATGGGTGGTGAGGTCCCATATTTACAATCATGAGGTCTTTTCTTGTAGATGGTACAGTCATAGGTTTTTCCTGATTCATTCTTCCATGAATTGCTGAAAGCGAAAAGAAGTTCATTAAACTTTAAGCGAAGAATTCAAATGAACTCTTCAATTTCTTAAAATTAACGACTTTTTCTCTCTCGGATATCCAACCGCCCTATTAATTCTTTATAACGCGCTCTATTTTGTGTTGACAAATAAGCCAGCAACCGTTGACGTTTTCCCAAAATTTTCCGCAGACCTCTCTGAGATAAATAGTCTTTTTTGTGCAATTCCAAATGTGAAGTAAGTCTCAGTATCTTATTGGTGAAACTTACTACTTGAAATTCAACAGATCCTCTGTTTTATGATTATACTATTATGATATTATGTTGGACCTCTCCGAATGCGATTCACAATAATCATGTAAGCACGTAACAAGTATGGTACAAAATTGTAAACACATAATACAATAGTTGCAGTGTGAGTATATATATAAATAAGAAATAATATGTTGACGCATATGTCCCCAAAACGTTGAAAAACAAGAAAAATAGGGGAATGTGGTACTCACATGATTGGATGAACGAAATACAAGTGTGAATGATGTGAGAAAGATAAATCCTTTCGGATATATCGTCAAGAACTCCAAGTTAAATAATATTAATATGAATTAATAAATAAGGGATGCAACATGATTTGATGAATTAAGAATTCGAAATGATTTGAGTTATGGTTGGAATTGTAATATTATGGATTGATCGAAAGGATTTATGTTATTATTATTAGTGTGAAAATAGTATGATTATTAAATCATAAGAAGCATTACTTTATCTCAAAATTATCGTTTAATTGAATAGAATAATTATATGATCAAGCTTATAACTAATTAGTTTGGATAATTAGATATGGGTTGAGAGATAAATAATTGTTCAAAAATATATAAATGAATATTATAAGTAAATAACTGTTTAAATAATTATAATATAATACTTAAATAAATTAAGTGTCAATAAACTAATAGTAATTTAAAGATACGTGATAAGTTATAATATAAATAAATAGTTTACTTTATATCTTTTAATGACAATTTACAATAAAAATATAGTTAACCATTTTAATACGTTGATTAAACTTTTTGTTTAAAAAAAACTAATACATATATATTAAAGATAAAAGTTTAAAAAGCGTTCAACGTCAAAAATACTCGATGGTGATGTCGGGTTTTACCAAGTTAAAGTTTATTACTAATACATATTTACAATAAAAACATTTATATATATATATATATATATATGTGAAAACTTAACGAGATAAATTGAGAAGAACGTGAATTAAAAGTGTCGGTTAATTGAAGAAAATATTTATTTGATTTATAAATAATCCTAAATAAGATATAAATCATTAAAACCATAAATCAACTAAAAACAAAATAAAATACAAAAACCGCATCCTAGGGGCTCGGACCTGCGCCACTGGTCGGTTTCCAGATCAATACGCACACACCCACCAGCTGCGTTGGGGTGTCATCTGGTTAGGATTAGGAACTATAAATTAAATACTGAAACATGGTTATCCCCAATTTTTTACAAACCCTAAAATCAACAATTGGTTAATCGGCTTTATGATTGATCAATTAATGTTGGGGTTAATGTATTACTAGTTAAAACGATCTTGTTGCATCAACAAATTACCTCATAAGTTTACAAATTGAAGCCAAACTAATGGATATGGCTGATGGATCAGACGCGATCAAAATCCAATATCAACAAGTTGCGTTAATGGAATTTAGTAGGGGGCTTATGTTGGCGACGGGTCTAAGATGGTGTACTCAGATTTAATTGAAATCTTACGAACCCTAGATGGTAACTCGCTATAATGTAAAAAAACCCTGTTTTGTTAATAAGTTAATTTGTATAATTTTTTTATCGTTGCTTTCCATATTACAAACGTCGGTGTGTTTGTTTTTAAAATATAAACGATCAAAATAATCAATTCCATAATTATGACGAAGATTAAGGTGCAAGACTTAAACGGGTATTCGGGTTCAAAATACGGGTCTAAGGGTTTGGGTAAACAGGTTTGGACCTTATTTGGCAAAAATTGCATTTTAGTCTCTGGACATTAATGTGGAAACATATGGGGATTAAAGTAAGGTTGAGGGTGTATTTTGTATATATATATATATATATATATATATATATATATATATATATATATATATATATATCAAAGTTAAAATTATTCAAATAAAGAAAGGAAAAATATAATATAAATAATTGAATATTTTAATAATTTAATTGCACGAAAACGATAACGGGTCGGGTATTAGACATTGATAATGTACGAAAACCTGAGTTGTTAAACTCTCCCCTACATTAAGAAATTTCGTCACGAAATTAAAGAATACTATAACAACACCATTAAATTTTATTTTTAAAGGAAATTTTATATGTGATTTAAAACTAATCATAATACAGAACTTTGATTAGTCGAAGCAACCAAATGACCATCCGATAAGGACACTTATATATAGGACGTACCAGTGGCGTATCCACCATGTCCTTATCATCTCAACATTCGTACCGTTACTCTAAAAAACCCTCGGTTCTTGATTATTACACACAATTGTACGTACTATGATTTTCATGCGAGGACTTTAGTAATTACGTATGAATCCATAAGTACTTAGGTCGTTGGATGGTCCACATAACTCGTCTCATCGTGTGGGTTACAAAACATTTGTAAGACATAATGTGACATTCGTCAAATTCGGGTCTCGAATTGTATTTGTTTTTGTATTCGTTTGACGTGTAAACCAACCCGTTTTGTAAACCGTCACTTATGAAATAATCAAAATGATGGTTTTTATGCTACAATATTGTTTTACACTTGTTGGGTCATGAAAACATCATTTTCGGGCTTTAAAACACTTTAAAATTACTTAAAACGAAATTCGGGGGCCAAAACTGTCATTTTTGAAACTTTGGAATATCTGGTCACCCTACCAATAGTGATACGCGATGGGTGGGCACCATACACCAACGCGTATAGCGATAGTCTCCAGACCAGATTGTCTCCCATGCTCCCTTGTTGGTTTTTTGTTCCATTGAATCCGAGTTTTGACCTCTAGATCACTTGTTTAACCAAATTTAGCTCTTCTTATTAATACAATTCCCTCCCTAACATAAATTCCTGCTCATAACTCTTTCCCTCTCTCAAATTATAAGATCATACAAGGTTATTTTTCATGTTATTGTCGGGTTTGACTTTCAAAGTCAATCTGAGTTTGTTCTTACATTTTAACTAACTTACTAAATCTAAATCAATAACTAAATCATATGGGCACAACATATATATAATACAACCATTGTTACCTTTGGTAGTTACTTATCCGGCCCCGGTTGGTTAAGTTTCAGGACTCGTAAGGGAAGACTACATGGAGGACTTCCGTGGTTTTTGTTATATACTTTCCGTATCTGACAATCTAACTTTATTATTGCTTACTAACCATGCTAACTTATACTTATCTTGCTTACTTATCAAGTTCCATGGTTATGGGTTTGAAGAATCTATGCCTCGCTTTAACCGTAAATAGCACCAAACCGTAAACCGAACTTTGTTCACTAGTTTTGTTAAATAATTATTTAAACATGCTTTATGTTGAATTTAAGTTTCTAAAATCATTATTATAAGTTCTATGGTTATGGGTTTGAAGATTCTAACCTCGGTCCAAACCCGAAACTAGATCCGAACCGAAAACCGAAGTTTCGTTTAAAGACTTTATTGTTAACTTTTTGGTTGTAAAACTTAAGTTTCATCATTTATAGTTATTATACAAGTTCTTTGATATTTGGGCATGTGAAAACAATCTATGAACTTATTGTGACATGGAAACCGAACCAAACCGATTTTTACTCGCTTAAGACACATAATTGTGTTTTTTAGCTATCAAGACTTGTATATTTATTTAAAAATACTTTACAAACTGATTTTAAATATTTTATTAAAATATTTGGAATGTTGAATCCAACTTGATATTATAACAAGTTTGGACCGAAAAAACCGACAACTTATTTAACGCGCGTGTTTAGTTTTAAAATAATAGAACTACATACTTGGTTAAGTGTTAATATATTTTTATGAGTTATCTCATAACATTTAATATTTTGGGAAGTTGACTTTGGGTTGACCAATTATCAAGACCCGAACCAACAACCCAAACACTCGTTAAAACCCGTTTTAGTATCTTTATTCTATTGGGACTTGCATTCTTGCATTTTTACCCACCTTATTACTTAACATAGGTTGAGTAAATATTATGTGTAGATACTTTAACCCGGTTTCGAGCAATTTACATTTTTAAAGGATTGTTTCTATTATTTCTAAAATAGTTACCTTATAAACCTTAAACTTTAATTTTTTACATTTCGTGTCTTTTATTTTAAAGTTTTCATAAAACAACCTTTTTAATACAAGGCTTTTAATTTTATTTAGGCTTTGCTCGTTAGACTCGTCCTTCCGTTTACCTGACTTTTTCCAACCAAGTTTTATACTTGAATGTGAGTACTTTCATACCCCGTTTTTCATCTTTTGTTTTGGGGATGAAATTTCATACTTATTCAACTAAATGCTTTATACTTGAATCTAAACCACAAACGTTATTGTATACTTTACTTAAATAAATGCTCAGTTTGGTGTTCTATGATTATATGCCTATGTGTTTATCGCTTTTGGTTGGTGGAACTATAAAATCCTATTCTATTTGGCAACCCCTTATAAGGTGTCGTTAACGTAATGCAATTAACGATAACTATAAAATTCTAGACTATTTGGCATCCCCATATAGCTAGGTGTCGTTAATGTGTTAGCAATATCTATTTATCCAAGTTATTGCTTTTATTTATTGTTTCGTATACGAGTTTTGTGACTTTCCTTATCATATACTAATATGCTCAAACTTATGAATTGCTTACCAACCTTTGTGTTGATAAACTTTATTTTATGAAATGTTACAGGTTTGCATTTAGGTTGATTATGGAGCTTAAAGAAAACGTCACAAGTACCTTTAGGATATTAACAAAAATGAATAGTATGTGATTTTGCTATATTTTGATATATTTGTCTTATGAATATTGTTATGTGACATTTGATGTTGTGCAATGAAATGAGTCTGTTAAATATTGTCGCTTTAAATAGTGTCATCCGCTTATAGGCAATCCGTCGCATCCCGCATGTTCTGCCGCCTTTGGTCGGGGTGTGACATATTGGTATCAGAGCCATGACAATAGGATAAGTGGTTAGATGTAACGACCTAGTATTGTTATGCTTTAGGGTCCTATACGTGCACTTATACGTGTTTACTCTATTTGATTGTTTATTTCGCATGATTATTTACTTGTTAAAATTCACCAATATCATAAATGTTCACATACACACACTTTCATAGTATTTCCAAGTTACCCTTACCTTAAAATGCAAGAAGTAAATTTCATTGTGTTTTATGAATTGCAAGCTTAACTTGGATCCCGTTGTTTCAAATCCCTTAAAGGTTGCATTTATATCGGGTTTGTAGAAATCATGGTAAACGAGACATTATAAAACGAACATTTGACAAAAAGATTACAAGAATCGAAGGTGATTCACTTACCTGGGATGGTTGAATTATAGTGCTCCTTTTCTAGGCCAACGAACCGTGTTATATATGTCAATACTTTAAGTCCTCGAATGCGAGCATTCCGGTTGCCAACCTAATTTTTGGTGTTGAAAACACGAGATTCACGGTGGTTCGTGGACAAGTGTTTTTAACATCTCGTTGTATCTCCGTTTTATTATGTGTTATTATCGTTATTTAAGTAGAAAACATGAAAAAGACACGGTGGTTCGTGCACATGTTTAGACTCCAATATAGTGTTTTTTTTTTAAAAAAACTTTTAGTTTCGGAATATCAAATCATGGTGGTTCATGTACGACTTTCCGACACTACGAAATCTCAAAATCTCAAATTTTCAAGTTTTAACTTCTTAAAATCATTTACGTTTTGTTTACGAATTGTTATTTATATACAAAGTTTTGTATTATTTTAACACTAACATCTCCTCATCACTAACTCTAGGATTCACAAATCAAACTTAACCTTTTATTTTATTTTACACACCCTCCTATTCGTTTCTTTTTACCTCAAACTTTTTCTATTTCTTTATAATTTTTAGCATGCCTCCGGTAAGCCGCAACCCGCGCAAGAACTCCAACCGAAGTATGGCTGCTTTCATCGTCAAGCAAATGGCCGCTGTGATTCCCGAACTTGTAACCCAAATCCAAGCTACCCAAGCTCCACCCGTTGTTGCACCGGTTGAACCCAAACCCGCATCATACTTGTTTATGCAATTTACAAGTGCTAACCCTATCGAGTTCTTTGGAACCAACTGTGCAACCACTTTGTTGCAATGGTTCGAATCGATTGAGAGTGGGTTACGACACAGCGAGTGCTCCGAAGCAGAAAAGACAAATTTCTCTTCGAGCATGTTTAGAAAAACGGCTCTTACTTGGTGGGGTAGTGTTATGCACCTCCAAGGATCGGAAACGGCTATGGCTCTTCCATGTTCCGATATCAAGGCACTCATGATGAAGAAATTCTTCCCTAAACACGAGCTCCAAAAGATCGAGGATGAATTTTGGAACCTAAAGCAAGAAAGTGGTGATAATGCCGCCTATTCACTATGTTTCCACGAGCTGAGCATCCTCGTCACTCACTTGGTTACCCTACCGAACGTGAACTTGACAAATACATTGGGGGTCTACCAATGAAAATCTGGGACTCAATAATGAGTAGGAAACCCGTGAACCTTGAGGACGCTATCACTCTAGCCTGTGCGCTATCGGAAATCCATGTGAAAGTGGGTACACTAACCATCAGGAAGTCAAGTGAGAAAGCCAAGCCCAAACCCGCACCGCAAGCCAAATTTGAACCCGCACCACAAGCCATTAACTACTCAAACTCTTCTCGCCACAACAACAACCACCACAACAAAAAGAAACCCAAAACCAATCATCAAAAATTTGCTGTTACCCAACCCCAACCTCAACAACAAATCCAAGCTCCACCCCAAACCCGAAGACCCTATACCGGTACCGCCCCGCTATGCAACAATTGCCAACTCCACCACCCACCAAACATGCCTTGTCGCCATTCTACCATTTGTAACCGACTTGGCCATCGCAACACCACCTACCGGTCCACACAACGAACCCAACCTAACCAACCAAGGACCTTTCCCAAAAATGTCCAAAACCGATATGCACCCTACCCACAAAACCAACCCCAACAACCCCGAGCTTGCTTCAATTGTGGTGATCCTAACCATTTCCACAACAATTGTCCTCGCCTCACTTATGCTAACTAAACCATGACCGTACCCTACTACCAAACCCAAGCCTACCCATTCCAAACCAATTAACCCCAACTTCCCCAACTCAATGCACCACTCATCCAACCCATGCAAGCCATACAAGCACCACCTCCTCCTCCACCTCAAGTAACCCAAGGAAACCATGGCAATCAAGGGCGAGCTTTTAAGATGAATGCTAATAAAAATCAAGTGGCAAACGATGTTGTGAACGGTATATTTTAGGTGAACCATCATTTGGCTTCTATTTTATTTGATACTGGTGCCGATAGAAGTTTTATTTCTTTGAAATTTGAGTCTAAACTTGCTATGCCTCGAACCAAGCTTTCTCGACCGTTTTCTATTGAAGTCGCCAATGGAAATTCTATCACTATCAACTCCGTCGTCCGCCATTGTACTCTCATTCTTGCAAATCATAAATTCTCCATGTTGGAATATCGTATGCCCGAGACACATAATTAAGTTAATGTGGCTAGTTATGTTTGATCCAAGTCGGGTCATACCCAATAACGAGTTAGACACACACCAATTATGTATTTGTTAAGATAAGATCTATAAGACAAATACAGAACACGACACTTTCAGAAAAATGGGTTTCTGAATAATTACTTGAAAGTATTAAATAATTAATTGGTTAATTTATTTATTTAAATAATTATTATTGGAATGATTATTTAACTATGTATTCTTTTATAAAATGGTTTATAAAAGATGGGGTGTTTATATATTTTATAAAGTATAGAATATATAAAATAAATAAAAAAAAAAAAAAAATAATAATAATAATAATGTTGGGGCCGGTTTTGGGTGGGCCCCACACCCCACCAACTTGGTCATATTGTCAACATGCAAAAAGAGATTGAGTGTGGACTTGTATATAACTAAATCTTATGTATGCATGTGGGTAATCAAGTTCTTACAATTTTTCAAGTAACCATTTTGAAAAACAACACCCATTCTCTCATTCTCTCTAGCTCACGGCCAAAGAAGAAAGATTTCGGGTCTCGGGTTTTTCGTGTTCAAGCTCCCTAGCATAGCTCGGTGCGTGTTGGAAGCTCGGGGTATATTCCGTTTGAGGGTTTTTCTTTGAAAATCTAGCATTCACATCATCATCTTCTTCAACATCCACTAAACTCTTAAAGGGTTAAGATTGTAAGTGTTTATATGCTTTGATAGTTTAGTTGTTCCCGTATCATTTGATCCTAGCTTCGGGTTTCTAGTAAATAGATTATTGGTAATCTTGAAATGAATAAACTAGGTTGTTCATATGTTTAGTTTGTCTATCACGTTTCCGCATATATTATAACTAGTTAATCGGTTAACTAAGTTTGTTAAATCCTATAGAAACCCAACAAATGGCATCAAGAGCCGGGATACGGGAAACTAAGCTTCGGGTTCTCGGTTTTTTATTTTCCCCTTGAAAGATTTATACAAAAATTAACATGCATGATATTTTTGTATTTAATCTTGTTATTGTTTTGGCTTAGTTCAAAAAAAAAAAAAAAAAAAAAAAAAAAAAAACCGAGCAAATGGGCCGAAGCCCAATTCGGGTGAATTTGGGCCGAAGCCCACTTGAAAAAGGGTTATTGGGCTAACCGGTTTTATAAAAATTTTTGGGCCGAGCCCATGGGTTTTTATATTGGGCCGGGCCCATAAGTTTTGTTTGGGCCGAGCCCATGCAGTTTTGATTGGGCCGAAGCCCATAATCTTGGTATTGGGTCAAGCCCAAATGGGTTGGGCTAGGCCCGATAAAGGCAAGGGGTTTTGGAACGGGTTCCTATGACATAACGGGTTATGTTTGCTAATACTAGACCGAGCCGTAGACCAATGTGGATGTTTGTTTGTGGTTGATGTTGTGATTGTAGTTAATTATTCAAGTTTCGGTTTGTAATAATTAATTATGGGCAATTTTGTAATTTTGTAATTATTTATTCATATGGGTATGTAATAAATAGGTTATTTGTAATTTCTTTATTTTATAGAAAAAATGTATTAGGACATTTGATTTTGTAAAATTAAAGAAGATTGCAAAATTGGAAGTTTGGGCCTAATTGGGCCGGGTATGGTGATAATGGGTTTCACAAGCCCATTAAGGGATTCAAGCCCAAAAGGACCTAAGCCCACCAATTGAGCCCAAGTGGAAGCTTATGGAAGCTAAGGCCCAAGTTCAAGCCCAATGGATCACAACAAGGTTGAAGAAGATGCTCGAAGCATTTGGATGCGGGATCGAGTGGGAGCTACAACATCCATGTGTCATGTGTCCCTTAGGATCGGACCTAAGACACACACTTGTTTCGGCTAACAAGTGTGGTCTAACTTAGTGGCTCGTGTCTAGTATAATTGTGTATGCTTGTTAATTGATTGTTTGATTGTGTGGTTGTTAGATATTAGGATATCAACTTCGTCACATAGAATTAATTAACAAAGCATAAAACGGGTTCTAATAATTATCGGTAATTATGTGACACATAGTTTAATAAAATGGATTTATTAACTAGCCGTCTCACGCCCATAATAAAATGGCTTTATTATAAATTAGAATTTTGAAAATGGTTTCAAAATATCATGTTACTAAATGCATGTTAGAACATGATTTAAAGTTTTACAACTAGAATTATTAAAACTAAAAATCCCTTTTTAAATT
This sequence comes from Bidens hawaiensis, assembly GCF_021521415.1. Lineage (NCBI taxonomy): Eukaryota > Viridiplantae > Streptophyta > Magnoliopsida > Asterales > Asteraceae > Bidens > Bidens hawaiensis. Next base: position 2,036 of record NW_027505659.1, on the reverse strand, counting down.
TAAGGATAATAAGTTAAACACCATCCTTTTGTATAACACTTAACATATTAATAAGCTCTTAGTGGGAAAAAGGTCACCTAACCGCATAGAGTAAATTAACATGTTGAGGTAATATTGGCATAAAATGGGAAAAAGGTCACCTAACCGTTTGTATGTTAATATTACAAGTTGATACAAGTAGGACGACTTAAATTAGAACCATGTGAAGAGGGTCACCCAAGCATGGGGTCTAATAGGTGTTGATGGGATAAACATGCCAACACGAAATATGATTTCGAACCGGTCCCATAAATTCTAGAAGTTGCAAAAGGGTTTGCAATTGTTATGAATAACTACCTTGATAAACCGACAATGGGAAAAAGGTCACCTAACCGGAGTCGGGTTTATCGTTGGATTCTAGATTTTAATTATTAATTATATTTGCATATATAAAAAGGGTATTAATAATTAAAAGGTAAAACACTAAAATGAACTTAATTAAAATTCTGCAGATGGCCGCACACGTCGACGACAACATAATCCCTAACGTCCAAAACGTATCTCTCCGATCTATTCTCACTAAAGACCGTCTTAACCACAATAACTTTTCGGATTGGTTCCGAAATTTAAGGATTGTTCTAAAACAAGAAAAATTATATCATGTTTTGGAAACACCTATCCCCGAAGAACCGGAAGAGGGAACTGAGGTCGAATACATGAATTGGGTCAAACTCACGGAAGATTCCATTCAAGTATCATGCCTCATGTTGGCGACTATGGTTCCCGAAATCCAAAAGGATTTCGAAAACCATAATGCGTACGACATGATTACTCAACTTAAGGAAATGTTCCTTAAGCAATCGAGAGTGGAAAGGTTCGAAACGGTTCGAGCCTTGCATGCATGTAGAATGGATGATAATCAACCAGTTTCAACTTATGTACTTAAGATGAAAAGTTACATTGATCGCCTCGCCAAGCTCAACTGTCCCATCTCAAAAGAGCTAGCAACGGATTTGATCCTTAACTCTTTGTCGAAAAGGTTCGACACTTTCGTGTTAAATTATAACATGAACGGGTGGGACAAAACCATTGGAGAACTTCACTCAATGCTTAAAACAGCCGAGGCGAGCATGGGCAAAAGGGTTTTACCCGTGTTTGCGATCAATGAAGGTAGATCCAAGAATCGATCTCAACCCAATCTTAAGGCTAAGGTAGCAAAAAGAAAGGGTCCCCCTATGCATCTTAAGGGTAAGGGCAAATCACCGGTTATGGCAAAGAAACAAAAGGTTATGGAACCGAGGGGTCATAAGGATGATCCTTGTTTTGGTTGTGGGGAGACCGGACACTGGAAACGCAATTGCCCGGTCTACCTAAAAGAGCTAAAAGACAAGAGGAATGCGGCGCATACCTCGGGTAATGTCTTTATGATTAATGTTGAGCTAAATCTTATTTCTTCTAACACATGGGTATTGGATACTGGATGTGGAACTCATATTTGCAATTGGTTGCAGGGGTTCAAAAAGAATGAAGACTTAAAGAAGGGCGAAGTGAATCTTTTCATGGGCAACGGTGCAAGAGTACACGTGGTCGCTAGAGGAGACTTCACTTTATCACTTCCAAGTGGTTTGGAAGTTGTTTTAAAAATGTTTTGTATGCTCCTAGTTTGACTAGGAACATTATTTCTGTGCACCTTCTTAGACAATGTAACTTTGACTTTAAATTTGTAAGATCGGAAATGCATGTGTCATCTAATGGTATCTTTTATTTTAAAGCTGTACCAAACAACGGTATTTATGAATTGGTTCATGATAATACCTCAAATAGCTCATTATATCAAACTTCTACTAAAAGACTCAAAAAGGGTTTGAGTGATTCCTACATTTGGCATTGTCGCCTTGGACACATAAACAAGAATCGTATAAATACTCTCCAAAAGAAAGGTCTTTTGAAAACAAACGAGTTAGGTTCGTTTGATGAGTGTGAATCTTGTATTCAAGGCAAGATGACCAAAGAGCCTTTCAAAGGTACAAATGAAAGGGCTAAGGATTTGTTAGGTA